>NW_011500048.1:214710-270656 GCF_000495115.2 Populus euphratica | reverse complement strand
TTTTTTTTTCCGTTTTAGTGAAGTGGAGGTGGGGTTGTTTGGGGAGCCAGTGACGAGGGGAAGAGAAGAGAAGAGAAAATGGGAAAACTTTAAAAATACCCCCGATTATAACAATTTATTTATTTATTTTATCAAGCTTTCGTATCCTAATGAATGCGGGTGTTTGACCCTTCTCTCATTAAAAAAATTTAAAAAAATTAAAAAAAAAATTAAATAGTTGATATATTGAAATTAAAATGTATTATTTTGATATATTTTTAAATAATTTAAAAAAAAATTAATAGTTATTACCCTCTCAAACACTTCAATTTTTTTTTATTTTTAACAACTATTTTTTGTCAATATAATACTTATAAAAAAGTATTAATGTTTTTTAAGGTTAATTATCATTTATCACCCAAAAAAAATCAGTTAGAAAAAGAAAAGAGAAACAACAAATAGTTATCCTGGATGGTGGAAAGAATCATAGAAAACATGGTTATAAATCCTATATGGATATGAAATCCAAATTGGATCATAGGTTCAAGATTTACATTAATTGATTTAGTTAATTTAATTTATATTTTTAAAAAATAAATCTCCAATACAATGTTTGATTAAAAAAATAAGGTTTTTCTATTAAAAACATATTAAAAGAGATCTGATTTTTATTGTGGCTTTAGATACAAAATACTATGAATTAAAATACTATAAATTAGAATAGTATAAATATATATTTTTTTAAAATATTATCTTCGTCATTGCAAAATTAATTGGAAATAAAATGATTAAACATGTTTCTTTATTATATTGTAATGATTATTTTACTTTAAAAAACATAAAAAATATATTAAAAAAAAACTTTGGATGAGTACCTCTTTTGTTTTTTTCAAAAAAAGTAAACAGCTAAGAAAAAAAAATATAAACAGAGAAGTTTCTCTATGTTTTTTAATTTTTAAATAGTAAAATAGTAAAATTATCCTTTTTCATAATTGTGAAGTAGAGTAAAAAATAATTAAATATTTTAAGATACATAAATTATTATTTAAATTCAAAAGTACTAGCATGCTAGTATGTAGGTGTATCTTATGTTTTTCGAGTGGTACATGCGACTTCTAAATTGCACCAGACATGGTTGTTTGGGATAGTGTTTGATGTGCCTCGCCACCTTCATCACGATAGCAAAGCTCATGTTCGCTACCGTCACGCGGAGGAGCTACGATGTGAGTTTTTCTCTCCTCCTCCTTTTCTTTCTCTCTTCTTTGAAAATCATGTTGGCCATTAAAAAACAAACAAAAAAGTGTGGCTATTTGGTTGTTAAGTTAAATTAAATTCTTTTTTTTTTATTGCAGTGTATTTGATTTTGAATCATTTATTAAGTTAATTTGTTTTTTCAATTTCATCCCTTGACACTTGATTTTTATATCAGATTACTCATCATTCTTTTAATTGCAATGTATTTAGTTTTGAATCATTTATTAAGTTATTTTATTATTATTTTCATCCCTTTATACTTGATTTTTATATTAAATTTGGTCTTCATTCTTTTAATTGTGATATATTTGGTCTTTGATCCTTTATTGAATTAATTTATGTTTGAGTTTTATCCCTTGATATTTTATTTTTATATCAAATATGATCCTCATTCTTTTTATTGTTATTTTTAGTTGTTCTTATGTTTTTCTTAATTGAAATTATTTTTCAATTTCATCCTTTATAGTTCGGTTTTTTGTGTCAAATTTAGTTCTTTTCTTTTCAAATCTTCTTTTTCTAAACCATTTTTTTCATTAGTTTTTTTAA
Organism: Populus euphratica; assembly: GCF_000495115.2. Classification (NCBI taxonomy): domain Eukaryota; kingdom Viridiplantae; phylum Streptophyta; class Magnoliopsida; order Malpighiales; family Salicaceae; genus Populus; species Populus euphratica. The sequence goes on along the minus strand of NW_011500048.1, from coordinate 268,877 downwards.
TTTTATCCCTAATTATTTTAGTTGGTTAGGAATTTAACATTGTTATTTTTTTTCGTGTTTGTCTTTTATGTTGTGATTTAGCCTTATGATCTGTGTCACAAGTTTTGAAAATTTGATCAAGTTGGCTTCAATCATTTTTAAAAAATCCATTCATCATCATTGAGTTTGTTGAAAGTTGGTATTCTTTTTTTTTGTGTGTGAATTTGACTTTTCTTTTCAATTTTTCCATTCAATTCAATATTTGATGATATTTAAGTTTTTATCCTCAATTTTTTTATTTCTAATTTTGATTCTTAGATTTTTTTTTTATCAAATTACAATAGGGATGAAAAGCTTTTGTTTTTGAATTCTTTATTAAATCATGTTTCCAATTGTTGAAATGGGTTTTCTATGTTACTAAGTAAAAGGTTGTTTTTCCTATGTTGAAAACTAGCGTATTCACTTACCTAAATAATGAATATATTATCTTGAATTATTTAGTTTTTTATATGAAACCAAACAGTAGAGATCGTATAATTCCTTTTCTTACAATTTTGGATCTCATGGTTATGTTTATTTTGGCTTCAAACACATCTTAGTTTTAAAGAGTACTTTAAAGAATTTAGAATTTTCAATTCTCATAGAGGTGGTCTCGTTTCATACTCGCATAGATGACTCTTATTAAGAGTTTTATGCAATTCCCAGTTGAATTTCTCAAGTTATAAGAATTATTAAAAGCTTAGCTTATCATGGTTTCATTACAACTAACACTCTTCATATAAATGGATAAGAGTGCTACAACTAAATTAATAGATGATTCAGTTGTCCATTTAAACTTAAATCTTGGGATATTCAATCAACTAGGTTGAGTTGACATTATGGTAATTTTTTGAATAGAAAGTATAGTCTCATTTTACTTGATGATTTATCAACTTACTCTCTTGTTAAGCATTTTATAAGTAAATATGCAATATTATCCTTTAACTTTATATAGTTAATAGAGATACTTTAATTTGAGAGCAACTATTTTATGATACTGTGTCTTTAACAAATGTGTCAAGACTTACCATTATATATGCATTATTTTATTCTTTACCAATTTCAAATTAGCTATCGCAATGTGCACAAATTGCTGGTATATATTTAACCAACTTGGAATATCATTAAAAATTAAAATAAAAAACTAGAAGCTATTCTTTTTTAGCTTTGTTTTAAGCTATAAACTCAAACTCTTTTAGGGATCTAGATATGCATGTTTATTTAGTCCCAAAAGACTACAACTCCTTCAACAATAATAGTAAACTCACTTGTGAATTTTAAAGTTTTAGTATCAGATATCCAATTAACATTATTATATCCTTCAAGTAAAATTGGATATCTCATATAATGGAATCCATATTTTTTACTATTTTTTATGGATGAACCATAACTTGGGTTAAACATCCTTATACTTTCATGTATTTATAAGAAGGTTTTTGATCATTCCATAACTCATATGGTGTTTTATCTAACATTTTAAAATATAAACATCCTTATACTTTCATGTATTTATATGGTGTTTTATCTAACATTTTAAAATGTATTTTATTTATAATATAATTTGTTGACAAAATATCCCTCTCAAGTTCCATGATAATCTTAAACTTATTAATATAGCATCATCAATTCTTTCAGTATAGAGTTCTTGTATTTAGCAATATTATTCTCAATTGCTTCTTATCACTTTGAATGCTAAGTTGATTTTCAACCTTGCTTTTAAAATGTTTTAACATTTCTAAAGCCTTGTATTCACTTATTAGCAAATAGATCTAATAATGATGTGTGCAATCATTGAATTAAAATACATTTTACCATCTCTAGCTTGCACGAAATCTTACTCACAAATATAGAGTGAATTAAATCTAGAGGCTTATTATTTCTGTATATAAAATAAATATGAAGACTCAACTAAATAAACAAAGAAGGAAGCTTTATTAATTTTAATATTTTTGATACAATAGTCAAAATAACGTTAAGCTTAAAGAGTCATTATATGACTGATGAACTCTTCTTTGCGTAGACCGATTCTTGCTGGCTTTAATGGTATCCTTTGAATCTTCGTGGCCATTTCAATTATTTCTTCTTATGCCCGGTTTAAATTCTTTGAGTCTTACGAGGCTGATCCATCTGATGAGAATCCGAAAGAATTAATCTGTATTTTATATTGACCTATAGAAAGGGATTTTATGAACCACGCAGGGCTTCCTCCAATCTTGGAATCAAAAGCTGAATCATGATAACCTGCCGTGTTGTAGAAGAAAAATCCCATTCATATCACAGCTCTAATGGGAATTTACGAGAGGGGGATCGAGGGAAGCAATGATCCTGTCCATGTTCATGTTTCCATGCAAAGTGAAGGTTTCTATTAGTAAAATACCTACTTCCCATTGGATTTCCTTTGAAATCGGCACAAATGACTTTGAAGCTTGTTTATCAGAAGAGAATCCATCTGTTAACAGATCATAGTTGTATGCTTTTACTTTTTGTTTAGACTATCTTATTTTGAGTCTCATTTACATGGATGCATGAAAAACAATCCAACCCACCCCCCCCCCCCCCCCCCCCCTCGATTGTTTTGCTTTGGAGCTATGATTTATAATCGCTGTTGATTTATAATCTCATGAGGGCCAACTCCTTTCAAAAGTTTAAGCTGATGATGCGGCTGGGGTCAAGATGAAAGGGCAACAACCTTGAAGGATTTGCTACTTTCCTCATGTTTCTACTTTTAACTAGTACTAGTACATTCATCTGCACTATCCGCTGTAAATTGGACTGTTAGTTTTCTAAATCTAAAAAGATGTTCAGGGTATAGAGATTTTTTTATATTATTATTAAATCCAATTAAATAGTTTAATTTTAAAATTTGTTGACCCGACTTCTTCTAATTCTAATTTCAAATTAAATTATATAAAAAGTCATTTAAAGTGAATCTCTAATTTCAAATTAAATTATATAAAAAGTTATTTAAAGTGAATTATTCAATTTAATTTGATAAGTTTAAAAATAAATTGGATGATTGGTAAAAATATAATACAGTTTTTCTTAAAAAAATTTATTCGATATTTTTTTTAGTATTGAGATGATACTAAATTAGATCAACCCTGATCACCTTATGACATGAGTCATGTACTTTAATAATTTTAATAAATTTATTTTTTTTAGATGTTTTTTATTTATTTTTATGATAATATTAGATGCTTGCAAAATTGAGTATCAACCCTAAAAAAATATTTATTTGAGATTGTGATGACCCTATAGAAAATAGAAAAATAAACCACGAATTTTGTTTTTCAACCAACCCAATATTGAAGAAGAGTGAAATATAAAAAGTAAAAAAAATTAAAAGATAAAAAACTAAAAAAAAACATACAAGGTTTCATGGATAAACCCACTAAACCCATGAATTGGATAACTCGAGTCAACATGTCAAACTCGCAACTCAGGTAGTGGACTCCATTGGGATTAATAATTTGTTTTTTTTCTAAACTATTGTTTATTTAACTATATTATAACAAAAATGGACAATCACAAAATCAAGTGTCAAACCAATACTAACACTTTTTTTTACGACTATGATAACTTCATAAAAAGAAAAATAAAACAAAAAATTATGAAATTCAATTCTTAATCAACTTGATATTGAAAGATAAAATTTTCAAACTCATCAACAAGCCCATGAACTTTATAAAATTTAATAACATGTTTTTTTTTTCTAAAACTAGTTTTTATAACAATATGATAAAAAAAACAGACGATCACATAATCGAGTTCAATTAAAAAAAATGTACCCTGCTAAACCTACAAACCGAGACAATCAAGGTTACTTTATCAAACTCGCAAATCGGGTCATTGAATCCACAAAGTTTAATAACCTAATTTTTTTTGAAATCATTTTTTATTTAACTAAACTTTTTTTTTAAATGGATTATATCGCAATGCTAAAATATTTTTTTGACACGAACCCAATACTAGGATATTTTTTTAATATTATAATAACCATATAAAAAACAAATTAAAAAAAATTATCAACTCTAAGTCCCTATAAATACAACCTATAAGAACTTAATAAAGGAAAAATCAATAAACAACACTGGCAATCAACAGTCTAAAGGGTGTGGGGAATGATGTTTCCCCACCCCTTCTAGCTTTATACTAAATGTCATGCCCACACGATGTCTCGGGCTTGTAGCATACTTATGCGTTGTAGTGGGTTTGTGAAAAAAAAATTATATAAAAAAAAACTGTTGTAATTCACAATGTTTTTTTAAAAAAAAATTACAAAATTAAATTCTTAACCAGCTTAATATTTTAAAAATAAAATAAATAAAGAAAAGTTTGGAAAAAGACATAACAAAAAAAAATCATGTGAGGAAACACTATAACAATCTACAGTGTTTTAAAGAAAAATATTACGAAGCTAAATTTTCAACCAACTCAATATGAAAAAAATAAAATCAACAAAAACAAAAGGAAAAAAATATGCAGGGAAACACTGTAGCAATCTATAGCGTTTCATGAGAAAATATATAGTTGTAATTCTCAACCAGTTTAATATTAAAAATAATAAAATTGATAAAAACAAATTTACAAAAAATCATAACAAAAAAACGCGTGTAGGATAACATTATAGCAATCCACATTATTTTTTTTTTTAAAAACTACGAAGCTAAATTCTTAACCAGTTTAATATGAAGAAAAAAAATTCTAGAAAAGAAATAAAACAAATCATATAGGGAAACATTGTAGCAATCTACAATATTTTAAAGGAAAAAAACTACAAAGCTAAATTCTCAACTAGCTCCATATTAAAAAAATAAAATCAACAAAAACAATTCTTAAAAAAAAACTCAAAACAATGAAAAAAACAGAAGAAGAACACAATTTTGGAAAAAATAAGGAAAAAAATAAAAAAAAATGGACAAAAAGAAATACACAATTTTGGAAAAAATAAGGAAAAAAAAATGGACAAAAAGAAACAAAGAAATATGTGGGGAAAATTAAAATTGCATTCTCAATCAGCTTAATATTAAAAAAAATAATAAAGATAATTTTAAAAAATATGTGGAGAAATACTGTAGCAAAACAAAAACTATGTAGGGAAACATTGTAATAATTACAGTGTTTTAAAGAAAAATTTACGAAGCAAAATTCTCAACCAGCTTAATATAAAAAAATAAAATCGACAAAGATTATTTAAAAAAAAATCATAAAAAAAACCATATAATATTTTAAAAAAAAATCATAAAAAAAAACCATATAATAAAAAAATTCTAGTAATTCATAATATTTTTTATAAAAAAAACTATAAAATTAAATTTTCAACTAGTTCAATATAAAAAAAATAGATAAAAAAAATTTAAAAAAAAACAAAAAAACAAAAAAGAATAGAAAACAAAATAAAAAAGAAGAAGACAGTCCTGAAAAAAAAAACATGTAAACCTGAAAAAGAAAAAAAAGGAAAAAAAAATTACAAAATAAAAAAAGAACAAATAAAAAAATAAAATAAAATAAAAAATTGTGGCATACGGAAACCTACAACACTTTCCCCACTTCTCCACGTATTTTAGAGTATTAGTTAATACTTAATTAATATTTAATACTAAATAATAATTAGTAATACTTAATACTTAATTAATATCATGCAGTTTTTAAGTAGCTTTTAACGACTCTCTATAATGTTGTCTATCCAGTTGCCCTTGAGAATGCTAATGATGCTAGGTCAGTGATCGCGCCTTAGGCTGCACGGTAAACTAATGATGTGGGTATATTTGTTCTGAGGAGTTATCCTGTTTGTTTTAATAGATGCCTTCAACACAACTAGACCTTGATCTTACAGGTTTCTTGTTTGTCCTGAATTTTAAGAGAGGGCCACTAACCCTGCCAGGCCTTGATTATCCTCGGTCTTTAATTCGAGTTACTATCTGATATGCGAATTGAAGATCTTTCGGCCATATGGATCAATCTGGGAGTAAAAGATTCCTGTTGATTACTCAGCACAATCAGCTACTTATCACCACATGGACTTGATTTAAACGGATCTGAGTAATTCACAGGTGAAGTTTTGTCGATTGGACTTGATTTACATGAACAGCGTGGGGGTTGTCACAGCTTTTGTCAGATGCTTAAAAACTGGTTAGTTGATCCTTCTTGTCCAGCTACTCGACTCAAAAACTCGAGGGTAGATCGACTCAACAGTGCATTGAAGATCAAAGAGAGCAGAAAACCCGTAGTTTAGAGAGTTCGGGAGAAAATCAAACACCAGTTTTAGTGTCTTCATGACCAGTGTTCATCCGAAACATGCAATGACAGGAATTGGCAGTGAACTTTGCTATATATTTTCGACAGAGCCTAGATTGACCAACCATATAATGTTTTGTTGGTCATTTCCTTCGGGAGAGGAATCTTGCTTTGATGATCTTAGGTTCAAGTCGATCTAATAAATAATCTACTGGCTAGTTTACTTTAGCTGAACGCACACGATTGGATCTCTTCGCTATGATGTGTCCATGAGATGCAATCCTCGCCAAGTAACTATGAGCCAAAATCCCTATGAGCTTGCTTTCTGTTTCTTTTGCGGTACATCAGGTTTTTTCACCTTTCTTTATTCCTGGTCTTAATTTTTATGGGTTCAAGCTCTGCTGCATCACTGTAACAGATGCCTTTGTACACTGGACTATAAAGCCTAGGACTCTACTTGCAAAAGAATTGTCAGCTGGTTGAATCAAATAATGGTGTTTGGTCCAGTGATCCAAAAAAGAACATATAAAATAAGCATTTTGGTTCCGTCTGTTAAAATATATAACAGTTTCAAGGGCTTTGGTTTCTAGTTTCCACACCAGAGCATGTCCTTATTGGGTCCAGTAACTTGTTCCGAGAAGAGCCTTGTATTTTCCTTTGCTCTGAGAACAATTTCAGAGCCGGTAAAAACAAAAAAGATAAAAAAAGAAGCAAGGCAGAGAAGTGTACGGCTGTAAACTATAAAGACGAAGCTCACTTCTCTTTCTTGAGCCAATTACCGGATACTGAGATTTGATTGATTGGACTGTACATACTTAGGGGCATGCGTTGTTACCCTATCTGGTAGAGTGTGGGGCCGGCATCACGCCACTTGTCGTTTCACTATCAGGTCTGAAACCAAACAAATTGGACAGGCAGGCCTTGAATCTGCCGGAGGTAGCAGAGGGAGTTCATCTTTTCCCTGTTTCCCGTGTCCTTCTGTCCGATCAGATTCAACGCTCCAGCCCATGCGAATTGCTAATATTTAGCACTTAGCACAGATTGTTGGTCCTATAAAACAATATTTCCCGTTACTGATAAGCTCAGGGATCGTGTTAGTTGACGATTGGGGGTTAAATTAAGCTGGGAATTATATATGTTTCTGATAAACGGAGAAAGTTGTGGTCATGAGCATGGTGAGTCGAGGATAGGCCTCCATCATTACTTTTGTGGTATTATTAATTACATAAATAGTTGACAAAAATCATGTCCATTGTTAAGTCCTGTGAACAGGGGACCTAGGCGCTCAAATTGTCTGCAAAATCTTTTTGCAGAAAGCTTGGCGTGCACGAGTTTTGGGGGTAAGTTTAATTAACAATGGTAGTATCACTTTATTATATTTAATTTCGGGCACCAAAGGCCTTGATAATATTTCTTTGAGCAATGCTTGATAATTCTATAAAATTCATTTACTAGAAATATCAATTTATAAAGACATACAAACTGCAGGAATAATTCGACTTTCCACGATATAATTAGACTTGAGAAATTTACATGGCGACTTGGGTGACGTGACATGACCAATGGTTGATGGATTATGTGACTTGGCCAGGAGTGCCTGGAGTGGGACCCCTGCTTCAACGGTTTGATGAGATGAAATCAAATCCTCGGTTGGAACACAAGATGCTTTTGGAGGAGGATGGATGGAAATATAGAAGTAATTATTTTTTAAAATATTTTTTATTTTAAAAAATATTAAAATATTATTTATTATTTTTTAAAATTATTTTTCATATTAGTATATTAAAATAATTTAAAAATATAGTAATTTAAAGTAAATAAATAAATAAATTTTAAAATTTTAAAAAATATTTTCTAACCATAATATCAAACATTGTTTTAAATTAATAAAAATAAAATAAGAGGTGTATAAAAAGTAGCGCGGGGAGGTTTTTTTTAAACTTAGCATATTGAGTTTTTTTAATAAAATAATACATTTAAAAAACATATCAAAAGATATAGAAAATTTGATTGAGTCATAAATATTATTTATGATTCTCATGTCACATTTAATATCTTAGACATGTAAGTTATAGATAATATCTATGACTCAATCAAGAAATATTTAAGAGATAATTTGATAGAATTTTTAGCTATTAACTCCCTGGACAAAAAATAAACACAATTCACATAACTAGTTTTTCAAAGATAAAACACATTCATATAACCAGCATATAAGTTCAGTTATGATTCAATCTTAATAAAAATTATTATATAAATGATTCACATAACATAAGATTTATTAAAATTAAACTAATTAGATGTAATCATCTATTCATAATTCTTATAATATATAATATAATTACATCTAATCATCACCTTAGTTCATGAAAAGGCCTAAAGAACCACCCCAACTCGTCAAACTTGAGGTTGGATCTATAGCAACCATACAGGTGAGAGGACTAATATAACCCTAGCTTATGGATCGACTTTAAATGCTTGTAAATAGACTTAAGATGCTCATGCACAGACCTACACCACTAACCCAACTCGTCGAGCTCGAGGACAGGTCTACAATATCTATGTAAGGGTCAACACCAATATTATTCCAACTTATAGATGAGCATATGATGCTTATAGATGCACCAACATCTTTAGCACTCACACGATAAGTAATCTTATCTTTTGTTAATACCGCTTCAAAACACCTAACCTCTCTAACCTTTTAAAGTCTATCATGATACAAATTGAGTGTAGTGTTGGCCAATATATGTCTTATCTCATTAATGCCTTCATGTGTAGCTGATTCTACTTTTCAAGCCTCCCATACTAAGTAGTGAATCTATATACATACATTGAAAAGTAATTAGTACTCATAATCTATAATAACATTAAAAATATTTAATAAATATTTTATCTAAAAGAATATTGCATACCAATCAATTTTATCTCAGATATCAAGACATATAATGCATCAAATTATATGGGTACTTTAGAAATGTGACCAAGTAGGTGTAATAAAAAGACGTGTAAAGGTCAGATACCATCTCATATATGTATCTACATCAATATTTGAATTTCATTCCTTAATTATATGATCCCTCTTAACTTCTGAAAGATTTAAATAAGATGTATGAATCACCAACCAATGACTCTCACGCTTACCATGATGAATAAATATTATACAACTTGTAACCAATATCAACACAATTTGGTAAGTGCTGAGATAGATTGGTCCATCGCATTATATAATCTAGGCAATGCACCTCTATAATATCAAAACAATGTAAATAGATTTATGCTAACCAAAGATTAGATACCTCATGACATATAGACAGTTGAAAGTAACAAATTTTATATACATGGCATCCTTATAGAAAAATTTATATTTGATAACAAGTAAAAAAAATGACATTCAAGTAAAAAAATATAATAAATTTATAATTCATACCTGACATGGTTGTTACATGTTCAACTCATCCAGATAAAACTTATAAATATAAGTGAAACTTACTATGAAATGTCTAACCCTACACCTTCTGACATAATAAGCCACAAAGTTCAAACATTTTTTGCATTCAATTTATATAAATAACATGTTTTTTTTAAAATATTTTATTTATTATTATCTAGAACCAATTGATAATGGTTTTTAAGTGTCAGTGTCCAACATACTATTACCCAAAATCTCTGAACTTTTAATAGGAATAAGCTTCAACGACTAGAGATGTATTAATAACATTGACAATTCTAAGTTAGTATTTAAAAAGTAAGTAATTCTAACAATAAAAGTATTCACTATATCATAATGTTTAAAATACTTATATATAGAGAAATAGTAAATGTTTTACATAGTTGTTAGTAGAGATATGCAAGTATGATCCTTCAATTATAATTAGGAATGACTTAAAAGTCTTGAAGTAAAAACAATGATATTGTATTATTTGTAGTACTTATGAAAATAAAACCTCCAAATATATATAATATATATGCCCAAGCATATATAACCAACTTATCCTCTATTACATATGTTGGGCGTCTTTAAATTTATGTTCAACCATGTCAATTTGATTCAGTTGCCCTTGTAAGCATTGGCTTGAGGCATCCATCCTAATAGACAATCATATAAAGCATATTTGTTAACTTAACCTCTACATCCTATCACCAAGGCTCCATCTATCAATAAGTCGGTTAACATGGTGACATCATGTAATATAGGTGTCATCTCACTAATATGCAGATGAAAGGTGTGTATCTCACACCTTTATGGCTCCTCCAAAACTACAATCCATGTTATATATATATATATATATTATGCAATTAATTGATCTCATAAAAACCTGTCTTAATAACAAATAGGTAGACATGCTCATGCAATTCCATCAATGTATGATGTCGAGGTATTACAGGATTACTACCCTAAAAATCAAGCAATTTAGTTATTCAAATATTTAAAATTTAGTTAATTAAATTTAAAAATCCTAGTAATTTAGAGAAGTGAACTCTCTGCTTCAAATATCATCGAATGATGTTGATCTTGCATATATATAATCAACATATCATTTGGTCCTACCTCAATAATCAAGTGGTCCTAATTATCAATACTTCTTCATATCCTCCTCGAGGTTTTGTATCAAGAAATTGTTAGCATTGCAATATAATTGAACATTACATTAGTTGAATTAAAAACACGAGTCACAAATGTCACTTGCAAAATGCGAGTCATAGACGCCATTTGCAAAACATGAGTAGCAAATGCCACTTGCAACTTGTAAAAATGTGTTGTATCTCCATTTTTTTTTTCACCATGGTTTTTAATTAAGTTTTTTTACTATTCTATAAACAAAAAAAAAATTATAATGCACAAATTTAAAAAAAACATGTGCAGAGATGAACAATGTCAATACTGAGTATTGATGTTTTGGCCAGTATTGTCTGCTTCTCAATAGAGTTTTGTATTGAATAGACTAGAGAAAATTAAATGTTCAATATTTATAATGTTTACATAGCGATGCAAGATATTTATAGACCTTGGTCACATCATCTTATTTCGTGAAGAGTGATGTAATGATGGAGAATATCTAAAAATTTAAGTTGTTGGTTATTGTGTTTATTGTACCATTACTGAAGAGATTGATATTCATAAATGATTAGAGAGAGAAATAGATGTTAGAGTAGAAGGCAGACACTGAAAAAAAAAAAAACGATATGGACCAACAATTCATGAGTCAATCATGGAGAGTGCAACACATACCAAATTTATTGGAGTTCATCTTTCTTGAGTTGCATGCCTAGAATTTTTATGGTACTGAATCAAGCTAAAAATTATGGTGAAGAACGTGCTTAGACATGGATCGAAGGACTTAGTTAATAAGGTTGTTTTATCATGGTGATCAGGTGAGACATGTCGATCCTGGATTTTTTTTTTAAATATTTAATGTACAATCATCAACCATTGTCTTTTAACATTCACCTATAAAAATAATTTATTTAATCTATGAGATATCATCTCACTATTATATAAGACTAGCACTATTCTTTTTTCTAGGATGATAATTTTATCAGCATGCATGTGCCTTGATCAGTGATGGTGAGTTATTGAGAAAATTTATGATATTTATAAAGGAATTATTCATACTTACTCATAGATATATAAAGAGAATTAAAAGACGAGAAAGTTCTGTATATAAATAACTTTCTCATCTTTTACTTTTCAGATGGTTTAGAATTTCAGGTGAATCATAAGTCATATTGTTTATTTATATGCGAAATTAATGGAAGTAAGCTTGCTAGTTAAGCGCAAGGGCATCCATTATTTAGGATGTGCGGCCATGACAAGATCCTTTGGTAGGGAATTCTGACATCAGTGGTTGCTGTGACTGTTGCTGCTGCTGCTGCTTCTTTACTGAAAAAGCAGCTAGTAATTAAACAGCACATACCATTAATTGATTAATAATTCAAAAAGAAAGGGAGCTTTATGAGGCAACATCCATCTTTACGAGAGTGAAAAGATGACCCAATAAGCTTTTCACCACCGCCATATTCATAGTGAAAGGCGAAAGCACCTGGTCAACTTTTCTCAAGCTTTATAGTATAGAGAAAAACCCATTGCTGGATACCGTAGGGTGATCATTGGCATTAGATTTTGAAGGTTTATTTCTAGATTCTGGTTGTGCTGATTCACTACAGATATAAGGACATTTACAAGTTTAATCGAGTTGTGCTCTGCCAGCACTGCAAGAAAAGATTGTTCTTAATTGATAGGAGGCTCGAGGAAATCAAGGGCACTTTCTTTTAGAATCATTTTGATGCTTCACAAGGATAGTTTTTCTTGGAGGCGATAGCTGTGCGAAAGGGCCAGCTATCCAGTACTTGAATGGTTCTGCATGGCTTAAGTTTATATAAATCTTCAAATTAAGGAACATGGTTTCTTCTTCTTCACTCTTGTAGGCTCGGAACTACTTAAAGGTGCGGAAATTATCATGAATAATCTCTTACTTTTTTGTAAAATTTGTAAAATAGATCTAATGTTTTTCCTGTGCAAGGAACTGCGGTGCATTTGTCTATTGCAATTTCATTCTAGGTTATATAAAATTATGGGCTATTAACACAAAAAAAAAAATCTAAAATTTTGGCATATAAACACAATTATAAAAAGGTTTAGTGAGATAATATATCTTATATTTTTCAGAAAAAAGTTATAATTGAAAAATATGATATTAAAAGAATCGTGGTAGGTTGAAACTGTATTATTTCACAAATTGTGTTATTACATTAAAAATTTTAATTGATTATGTTCATTTTAAAAAATAAAAATTATACATATATACTAAACGGAATTTATATAATTGAAAATTTTGTATTTGGTTTGTTGTGGTGGTGATAAAATTATAATTTTTATTTTTTTAGAAAACAATTTTTTTTATATATTTTTCTCTCTTTATACTTCCTATTTTTATCATTTTACACTTCTTCTATTTTTCACCATTTCTTTTCTTATCTTATTTTTTGTAATATTGTTTTACTTCTCTTTTTTATATATATATTTTTAAAAAAAATTATTATTTTTTATTAATTATATTTTATTATATTTAAACATCGACCTTTTTAATTTATGGTTATATTTTTTTTTAGATATCAAAAAATATGTTAAACATCTAATGTTAGAAAAAAAATTATTTAACCTTAGCGAAGCGAGTTAAATAAATAAGTTAATACTTTATTTTTTATTTATTAACATAAATTGTTTTCAATATATTTAATTAAATAATTTAAAAACTTTTATTTATAAATATATTATTAAAAAATTTATTTTATTATTAGGAAAGCAAAGATGAAAGTAGTGTTTGACACTGCATTTCAAAAAAACTTTTAAAAAATTTAAAAAAAATTTATTTTTATTTTTATTTTAAATTAATATAATTTTTTATTTTTAAATTATTTTAATATATTAATATAAAAAATATATATTTTTAAATAAAATATAATTTAAAAAAACAAGCGCATCACCATCATAAACTCGAAATAAGCATCTACTCTTGAAGAAAAATTTCTTAGTGACAGAATCATCACCTCGCAACAAGGCTGTTTCTATATATATATATATATATATATGTGTTATTAAAAACATTTAAAAATATATTTTATCATTCACAAAGCGAGTATGAAAGCAATCTTTGATACTGCATTTCAAAAATACTTTTATTTTTATTTTAAATTAATATAGTTTTTATATTTTTAAATTATTTTAATATATTAATATAAAAAGTATTTTTTAAAAATATTATTTTAATATATATTAAAATAAATTATAATTAAAAAAAAAACCCCATCACAATCATATACTCGAAATAAGTGTCTACTCTTGAAGAAAAATTTATTAGTGACAGAATCATCACCTCTCAACAAGGCTGTTTTTCTGCTATCATGCATGCGTGATGATTCATCATGACACAAACCGCCCAATCGTGCGATCCAGATTCATGCATCACCTTGTTCACTGGCTTGTTGGGTGATGATTTCTGACAACACATTACAATAAAGAGCACTGCAAATCAGAGCTCTCTGATTTTTTAACCCTGTTTGACTTCGAAAAATTAAAATATTGCTTTCCTGATGGTCGAAAGACACGTCGCAATATACAACTATGACATCAATTTTAATTATCACGCAAGAGACAACCATGTTTTTTCGAATTCTTGAATATTTTTTTAAATTTAAATTAATGTTTTTTTAATGTTTTGATATATTAAAATTAGAATAAAAAATAAAAAATAAATATATTTTTAAATAAATAACACTTTAAAAATTAAATTTTACTGTACTATCAAACATGATATTAATTTTTACAAATAGCAAATGCTTTTCAAAATATTTTGGATTAAAAAAAATAAGATTTTTAGATGATTTTAATTTAAAGATAACAATTATTTAAAAAAAAACATTACTAAAAAGGCACTTTGCACAAATATAAGTAAGGCATCATCAAACACATCCTTCATGATGCAATATACTCTGATTTAAATTAATAAAGAAAATAGAAACAATTGCAATCATTTTCTATAACTAATTTGCATCGAAGTAGCAAAAACAGACCTGGAAACAGCAATTCAGCTATTTCTCTCAAAATGGTGTTCTCATCTACTATGTGGAAAGACAGAGACACCACGTGACAAAGTTAATCATTAAGCTTGCCAACCGTAATTGTCGCTAATTACAGTACCTACCAAGTTAATTAGCAACTCTTTTATGGGCAATTTCGTCCATAAATGCACTATATAATCACTCGAGACTGCTCACGCAAGCAGATCCTCACAAACTAAGCTTGAGAGAGTGCTCAGGGCTAAACAAAAGATGATCACCGCAGATGACTTCTACAAGGTCATGTGTGCTATGGTGCCTCTGTATTTTGCAATGCTGGTTGCGTATGGATCAGTGAAATGGTACAAGATATTCACACCGGAGCAGTGCTCAGGGATCAACAGATTTGTTGCTGTTTTTGCAGTCCCAGTGCTGTCTTTCCACTTCATCGCTCAAAACAATCCATACCAAATGGACACCAAGTTCATACTGGCTGATACTCTTTCCAAAGTCTTAGTCCTTGTTCTGCTCTCAGTGTGGGCTATTTTCTTTAATGGAGAATTTGATTGGCTTATCACTCTCTTCTCGGTCGCTACTTTGCCTAACACACTTGTCATGGGCATTCCTTTGCTCAAGGCCATGTATGGAGATTTCACACAGAGCCTCATGGTGCAAGTGGTTGTTCTTCAATGTATAATATGGTATTGTGAACATATCCTAATCCCAGTTTTCCTTTTCTTTCTGTTTCCTGAGAAAATCTTTTGAGCCTCCTTTTGATGTTTCGTTGCGTACGTAATCTTGCTGGGTTGGTCTATCGATTCCTTTTCCTTGCTGCTAACTCACCCCCCCTTCAAATCTTCATGCGGTGCCTCATCAGTGGCGTCATTTTAGTAGGAAAGATGCAGCTGAAAAGTTTGAAAAAACACAAAAACCAAGCATCGGTGCCTCCTTGCAAAAAGTAGATTCTATTAGTTACCTCAAAAGCATTTAAGAATCAAACAACATTCACATCTCTCGAAAATCTTGAAAAAGACAATTGAATATCATACCAGTTATAGTCCTACAGCATCATTTCTATATGAAAACTTGTCATGGTCAAAGTGATCATCAACTTAAAAAAGCTCTGGCCACCCAAGAATCAATCCTTGAACTGCAGGCAAAAATTACATGTACACTGATTGAAAATACATGCACTCATATGTAGTCATAGTTATCGAGAAATTTACAACATAATATATGATTATATAGACACATACATACACATACAAACATGTATATATTTCATGCAAAGAACAGTAATTAATTTTCAAGTAAATTTGGGTTTGCAGGTACACGCTTCTGCTCTTCCTCTTTGAATACAGAGCTGCAACCCTCCTAATCAAAGCCCAATTTCCCGGCCCCACTGCAGCCACCATTTCTAAAATCGAACTCGACGACGATGTCATCTCGCTCGACGGCAGGGATCCACTCCGCACAGAGTCAGAAACAGACGGCAACGGACGCATACGAGTCCGCATCAGACGGTCCACATCTTCGGCTCCAGACTCCGCTTTATCATCCTCCATATGCCTCACTCCCAGACCATCAAACCTCTCCAACGCCGAAGTTTTCTCCGTTAATACCCCTGTACCACTGCACGAATACCATGGTTATAATGGTCATTTCAGTCATGGACCCAACAATGAGATTGTGCTATGTAATGGTGACTTGGGATTGGCGTATCGGTCTGGAACGAGTCCGAGGTTGTCAGGATACGCGTCGTCTGATGCTTACTCACTTCAACCGACACCACGTGCGTCCAACTTTAACGAATTGGACCTAACTAACGCAACGAACACGCCTTTTTGGGTCCGATCTCCAGTCGCCGGTAAAATTTACCGGCAGCCATCTCCGGCAGTTCCTGAAGTCAAGCTAGTCTGGGGTGAGTCGCCAGTGATATGTCCAAATGGCGGCGGCAAAGATGTGGCAGGTTTGGCAAATGATCCACTCTCTCTATTTTTCTGATCGAAGTCGTTTTTGTTGTTGATTTGGTAAAATATCGATCTTACAACTAACGTAGAATATTGACCTGACAACAACAATAACGATTTCGCAAACGAGCACGTGATTAATTAAGGTAATGCTTGATTACGTGGGTAAGTTTTTTAAACATATTAATTTATACTTTTTATCTATACTATACACTACAATTTAACTATTAAATCTGACTTTTTTTTAAATAGATATTACTCAAATTCTTAAGAGAAATTATTAAATACTCCCTGAATTATACTCCTTCATTTAATAAATATCTATGGCATCCACTTTGATTTCTTTTTTATATAAATCTCGTATTTATGTGAAAAAGAAATATAATTCCAAATATATCAAATAATTTTACAATTTTTAAATGCATTCATAAACTATATTACTGATTTTTTTGTATTACAATTATAAGTACGAGACGGAACTTAGGCTTGTTCTAACACATTTGGGGAAGAGAAATGTGAATTCAGAAAAAAAATCACAATCTAGTTGACACAAATCTCTACATCTTAGTGGTAGATTAGTTATCTTTACCCCTTTTCATTCTAGATTTAGATAAAAAGCCCTTCCTCATTTTCCATCACCTGATTAATCATTTTTTAGGCTGCGTATATGTTTTAATAAAATTTATTTATTTTTGTTTAAATTTTTTATAATTTTTTAGATAGTTCAATGTGTTAATTTAAAATATATATATATGTTTTTTAATATATTTTTTTAAAAAATATTTTAAAAAAACTTCTAATAACAACCTTTGGAGAAGGGGTCTCTCTCTGCCCTGCAAAACTTTTATTTTAATATATTGATTTTAAAAATAAAAAAAATATTTAAAAAAAGATACTTTATAAAACATCTCAACTATTATTCCAACCACCGCAGCTGAGAAGCGGGCAGTGGCCCCTACAAGGCTCCAACCTACCACCAGTGAAAGAAGAAAAGAAAGAAAAAGGTGTAGAGTGGTCAATGAATTTCTAATGAATCAGCACCTCAATGGGTAGGCAGCATCATTAGGCCGAGGGCACGTGTGTGATGATAGAGGGGCTATTCGACTGCCTAACTACTTGATCTTTCATAGGAGAGAATCTAATTATTCTAACACCAAATCCCCCATTAATTAAACAATTAAATCAGTAATTATCACAGAATCGTCATCAGCCAAAACTTTCAAGCTGGTGATCACATTCGTATACGTTCCATTGTCGCTACACTACACTCGAAAACAAACCTTGGAGTGACATTATTATTATTATTATTTTAATTATGATATCTAGGTTAGTTTACTTGTGTTTTAATTAATTTTTTAAAATTTTAAAATTAATAATTAGATAAATTTTTAATAATTTTAAAGTTTGTGACACTCAAACTAATAACCTTAAAAAAACAAAACAAACTCAGAATCTTATTAATTAAACTACACCATTTAAAATTTTACATTAAATTTTATTTGTCCAAAAATATAAATTTGGTTTAATAAATTTATCCAAAAATATAAATTTGATTTAATAATAATAATCTTTTAAACATCCATTAAGATGCATGGTCAATAATAATAGTGAAAAAAAAAAATAAGGTGATGTAACCTTGGTATAATTTGACCTCATTGTGATATAATTCTAATTTAAAAATATTTAAAAATATAATAATAATTGTTTTTCAAATTGATTTTTACTTGAAATATATTAAAATAATATTTTTTTTATGTTTTAAAATCATTTATGACATAAACACATCAAAATAATATAAAAATATCAAAAAATATTAATATAAAATAAAAAAATATTAAAAACATTTTTAAAACACAAAAACAAATAAAATCTTCTAAACTTGAGTTCCTAAGTAAATTAAAACATATCCTCAAATAGAAGTTTTGAACTTCATTCCTTTCCATCTTTAAACTTACCATTAAAGTGATTCCTATAACATTAAAGAGAGAGAAGTGTTTGGAACATTGATAAATTTTGTTTTTAAGATGTTTTTAACTTAAAAATATATTATAATAATATTTTTTATTTTTAAAAATTTCTTTTTTTGATATTAATACATCAAAAATAAAATTGAATTTTTTAAAAAGTATTGTCCAATTACATCACCAAAAACACTCCCAAAAACATGAGCTAATTATCGATTTTGAAAAAAATACCATCAGTATAGAAATCTACAAGTGATAGAAAAATTACTCTAATTTGTCGAGATGTGGTATACTATAGGTGAATATTTGCTACAAGAAATGAAAAGGATCACAAGATATGATTGTATTTCTTACATATATAATGCAAATGAGGTAAACAAGGAAATGTTGGAGTTCCAAATTTGACAGCACATTGTTGTTTCTTCTTGTTGAATCTAAATTTTGTGAATGTGCAATTGCACGGTAGTCTTTAAACCAATCTGTTATACATTAATGATATAGCAGGCAAGGAAATCAGCTTCAGAGACAGTTGTAAAATGCCAGCACCAGAGGAATCGAATTCGAAGGAATCAGTGAGCAACCAAGAAATGCCGAATGCCATTGTCATGATTAGACTTATTCTTGTTGTGGTAGGGAGGAAGCTCTCTCGAAATCCAAATACATACTCCAGTGTCTTGGGGCTCCTCTGGTCTTTAGCCTCTTTCAAGTGAGTTTCTGATATCCTCTCTTTTCCAATTTCCTTCCCCCTCGATAAACTTTGATAAAAAATGGTTTTTATTGATAATTGATAAAGATTTCCGTGAAATAAACAGATGGAGTGTGGGAATGCCCAGCTTGGTGAAATATTCAATAAAAATAATTTCAGACGCAGGTCTTGGGATGGCCATGTTCAGTTTAGGTATATTGAACACCTTATAACCACCAGCACTGTTGATCCAGTAATTTGTATGAAAATATTCAATAAAAATCGCAGGGTTGTTCATGGCTCTTCAGCCTCGGATAATTGTATGCGGCAAGAAAAGGGCAACAATGGCAATGGCAATCCGATTCATTTGTGGACCAATCGTAATGTCGACAACTTCGGTCGCTGTTGGAATGAGAGGAGTGCGGCTCCGTGCGGCCATAGTGCAGGTACGACACGAACATTCGTGGCTAATTAAGAAATATTAGTTGACAGAATGCATCTGTTTTGTTGAGTATTCTCTTACACAGAGTTTGAAATAATGTTACCATACAATGCCAGGCAGCTCTTTCACAAGGGATTGTGCCATTCGTCTTTGCAAGGGAATACGGGTTGCATCCCGATATAATGAGTACAGGGTAAGTCAGGAAGCTAGACCTTCAATTTGAGAAGAGGTCCCAATTGAAGTTAATATATCTAGTAGTATATGGGAATTGAGCTTTCTGTATAGACCCAGATCCATGAATTAGAGGGGGATTTTAGATTTTTGTTACTGATCACTGCTCAATTTTACCTTCTCGGTGTATTAACTGTGCTTCCACTTCTGCAGGGTAATCTTCGGCATGTTGGTTTCCTTGCCGGTAACCCTCATCTACTATATATTTCTAGGCCTGTGAGAATAAGGAAAGGCTAGGTAATCACCGATGTTGAAGAGCATATATATGGAAGAAAGAAGTTTTCCACCTTCATATCGATCATATATAGGACAAAGTGATGTCATTACAGCATGCTAACCCGTAATGATGTTGGATCTGGTCATCATATAGCCTGCAATTGGCAAGATCAGTGGTACCTCTGAGAGCTGTGAACGTTCCCGGGGACAGAGACTTGCAGAGGCTGGATATTCAGTGGCCAAAAATACACGGTTATATTAGATTGTCGTTAGAAAATATGTTAGGACATGAACATGGAGTATCTTAGTACATGGACTTAGTGGTAGCCGAAAGGAAAAAAATGGATTATCATTGCTTATCATGAAGGCAGGAGACTCGGATTTTCATGTTTAGAGTGGGTAAAGTTAATGGATCCCGGTATGTTTGACTCGATGAAAGATGAAAAGAGCCGAAGTTGTATCATTTCTGCTTTCTGTTATAGTGTCATTTTCTTTGTTTAACGTTTGCAACAATCATAGCGAAACAGTCCTTGATTGTGACTTTTGCAGGGGAGAATTTATATTTGAAACGAGGACCAGATTACCTTAAAATTGAAGTTTTCTAGACAGGAAAACGACTTATTTCTTTTCCTGTTGGCAACGCTGTAAAGGCAGAGAAACATGTTAGATTTTATGAGCTAGTGTCGGATGACCCAATCATGTTTCAGTTTTACCCTTATCCATTTACCATCCATTTATTTTTTAAATAGTTACATTTAATCATTTAATCATAATAGCTATAACTTAATTGATTAAATTTTAAATTTATTTTTAAAAAATTATCGATTCAAGTCTTATAAATTTTTTAATAATTAGAGGTTTACATAATTATTAATTTTAGGGTTAATAGGATTAGTCAAGATACATACTCAAATATCCATATTAATTACAAAAAAGCCAAAACACATAAAGTTTTTACTATAATTTATAGTGAAATTATTATTTTACCTTAAGTTGTTATCCATTTACCATCCATTTATTTTTTAAATAGTTACATTTAATCATTTAATCATAATAGCTATAACTTAATTGATTAAATTTTAAATTTATTTTTAAAAAATTATCAATTCAAGTCTTATAAATTTTTTAATCATTAGAGACTTACATAATTATTAATTTTAGGGTTAATAGGATTAGTCGAGATACATACTCAAATACCCATATTAATTACAAAAAAGCTAAAACACATAAAGTTTTTTCTATAATTCTATAGGATTGTTATAGTGAAATTATTATTTTACCTTGAGTTAAGAAAATTTAAGCTTTTAAGCATGAGTTTTTTTTTTTTAGCTTAATGGTCATCAAAAGATTGTTTGAAAGTATACATGTTTTTATAATTTTTATAACATGGCATAAATACTATTTTACCCATAGAGTGGGTAAAATTTAGGATTGTTGACCAAATTTTATTTTGACATTTCACAAGCTTCGTAATAGCAAAAATATTTTTTCCTCTAAGATCAAAAAATTATTGAGCTGCTAAATAAGAGTGTTTTAGATTTTTTCACTTTTCATGTCCAGTAAAAAAATGTTTTAACCTTAAAAAAGACACAAAAAAAAAAGTCTTGCCTTTAGTGGTATTCTAGTATTTTTCACATGAATATTTTGTGTAACTAAAAGAGCCATGGAGGAGCATTTTGATATTTTTCATGTTTTGTTTTTAATTTTTTAAATCAAAAGGCTACTAGCATATATTATACACTAGTTAGCAAGTGGGCTTGTTTTTCTCATATTATGATCATGTCTTATTATAGAAAAGTGTGCATTAATTATTAACAAAAACTAAAAGAGATAATGTTTTAGTGCAATGAACACCTCATAAAGCACTATTTACTGGAGTAATGGTTTTTCTTTTTTAATTTATTTTTTTTAATTTTATTATTTAACATTTAATTTATTGAAGATTAAGCTTTACAATTTGTTGTGATTTGCTTTTTCTATGGTTGTTTTATTATCATAACCTAATTGACTCGGTTTTCAATTAATATCATATTAATTAAGAAATATACCTTTTGATTTGTTTTAGTTTGTTTTTTATGAGCTTATCTTGATTTTATAACCCAGGTCACGAGTTTGTGAGTTAACTCAGATTGACCTAGATCATTTTAATATGTTCGTTTTTTACATTGAATTTTTTTCTAATTTCATCCTTTAACAATGGGTTGATTAAGAATTAAGCTTTATAATTTTTTTCAATTTCATTTTATGGTATTATCATAATTTAATGATCTACGTTGTAGGTTTGACATGTTAACTCACATTATTTTTTTAGTTTATTTTCTATAAGGTTATCTTAATCTCATTACTCAAGTTATGATTTTGGTAAATCAACTCGAATTGAATAGGATCACTCTTTTGTGTTCTTTTTTTAATTAATTTTTTTTTCAATCTCATCATTCAATATTGAGTTGATTGAAAATTAAACTTCATAATTTATTTAAATTTACTTTTTATATGGTTCTACTTATAAGTAAAATGTTTTAAAGGAAAGATTGAGGTAGAGCTATCAATTAATTTATTTTTCATCAAAAAAAATAAATTAACTTAAATTTAATATCTATTTTTATTTTGTTTTGAGATGTTTGTTAATAATTTGCTGAGGTTTTTTTATATATATAATTCTACCATTTTTGCTTCATTTTTTTCTTAGATTGGCTAGTTTTACCAATTATTTTTTGAATTCTTGTTATAGTGCTTTTTTTCTTCTAATTAATTAGATATATTTTATTAATTTATTTTGATTATACTTGGATTTTTTTTAATGTTTTGTTTTTAGCATAGCCACCAAAATTATCAATTTTTCCTCACGATATATATTTTGATTTTAGGTTGAACCATGAACAAAATCAGAAGAATTTAATTTTTTTCAAAAAAAAATATTGATAACTCATAGTTTAGTGAACCAACTTCAATGTGTGATGATAAAGTTATAGTTGAGCAACTCCAATGTGCTTCAATTTACAAAGAACCGGCGTTGATTAGTGAGAATCATTCTTTATTAATTTTTGTTTTATTTCAAAGTTTATCGAACATAAATAATGTTTAGCTTTAGTTAATATTTCTTATATATTTTGTATGTTTATATTTGATAAATATAAAAACCAACAACATTAAAGTGATGAATATATTATGAAGATGAAATTAACTTCGTTGCTTTGACTTAATTTGATATTACTCCGAACTTTTTATTTTATACAAAGGTCATTATATGTTTGTAGTAATTTATTTGAATAAAACTAAATTATACAGATTTTTTTTACAACTCATATAATAAATTAAAATAAATATTATATCTTATTATATTAATTTTTGGCCCTACTAACAAATAATCTTAGCTCCGCCCCTGGTTCTACTAGTCTTATAAATGATTCATAATTTGATGGATTAATTTTTTTAATTTTATATTTCAGTATTGAGTTATTACATAATTGAATTTTATATTTTATTTAATTTTTATATATGAGCTTATTATAGTCTCATAAGCTAATAGTTGACTTAATAGATAACTCAAGTTGATTTAATATGTTATAATCTTAATTTTTTTAAAATATATTATTTTAAAATTGTTTTAATCAAATTATATTTTTACAAGTATTTTAAATTACTTTTAGAATTATTAAACTGATAAGTCTTGTGAGGCCAACTGCATAATTTAAATATTTGGGAAAATTTAGTTTGTATTATTTTGACAGATCAAGTGAACTTTATCCCTAGGTTTTAGACATCCTCGAAGTCCAACTTAGACACTAGTACACCGACATGATTCTCCCAAATCAACCATGGCATATCATCAAACACTAGTAATATATTATTTTAATCGTCTGATAGCATATTTATTCTATAACTGAATTGATTAAAGCATGACGATAATTAGGTGTGAATCGCGGGTTTGAACACTAGGGAGTGTCATTTTTTCTGTTATTTGACAAATACTATGTTGTCTGTGTTTTTTTGTTCTTTAAAAGTCCTTTGCCCCCTACAAGAAGAAAAGAAACTAGCATAGCAAGTGTACCTGACCTGTGGACTTGTGTCTGGTCCATACTTTATACTCTTTTTTTATAATAAAGCCTTTTATGGGCCTTTTTATTTTTATTCCATCATTTTAAATTAATTTTTATATTTTTATTATAAAATAAAAAAAATTAATTCAACTTAATAAAATTCATATACCCGAACCAAGTAAAGAATTAATCACGACTTACACTTACCTTGTGCAATGATAATGCGAGGTCTTGACGTTCAGCACTAGCATTTTCCGGCGAAATTCAAACGTCATTGCATTCTATATTCTATGGATAAAAAGCCCAACTTATTACTCCTATAATGGAACCAAGGCCCATAAAAAGGAAACAGAAAACGAGATACGACACTTCTTTTCCAAAGACTGAAACGAAATCCTACAAGGCGATCTCCTTGTTGAAAATCCAGCTAAACCTCGCGCTCAGTGGCTTCATCTTTTTAGCTTTCTCATCAGCTCGCTCCTGCAGCTTTCTAATCCTCGGGGCTAACCCGCACACAAAATCCTGTGCACGTCTTCCCTCACCCGTCAACCCCTCTAGCTTCTCCAATCTCCACCGTCCAATCAAGAACTCCAAAATATCCGCATAATCTTCAGCCGTGTAAACCCCAAGCCGCTGGGCCACGGATGAGAAGTGCTCAAAGAGATGCGGGTCCTGCCCATCGTACATCAAGTGGGCTGGCATCGTGATTTTCTTACGCATCATGTCTCCTATAGCCAGCATTGCGCCCGTGGGGTCCACCTCAAGGAGCTTTTCAACGATCTTAGCGTAAGCATTCTCGTGGCGTCTCTCGTCTGATGCAATGGTACCACAGATGCGCGCTAGCACTGGATCACCTCCCTCTTTAGCCAAGCGAGCCGTGTTGCCATGTGAGACAAAGGTGGCTCGCTCTTGAAATGACGTGTACACAAACCCCAAATATGGGTTGTTTTCTGTCCCAGGATCCTACATGTTAAAAAGAGGCAATGTTAACCCATTAACCTCCTAAATAAAAAAATAAAAATTTATTAATATAAATTCCAAACACACCCTTAAATTGATTTATTTTCAAACACACCCTTGGATTGTTTTATATGACCGTTTGGGAGGGGGCACGAATACTAATCAAGCTACATTAGTGCGCAAAAAGAATTTAAAAAGTATAAATTAGGATTCCTTGTAGAAAGTGGATAAAGAAAATTCATTTGCTAATAAATCCTTATAATTGCATTCGAAAAAGAAAAATCTTATAAATGGAATTTGTATGGTATCTTACCATGCCAGATCCGATCAGATACTGAACAGTCTTCTCAATCATTAGCATGTCAACCCGACCCGATAAATACAAATAAGATCTCAGCAAATCTCCATGCCGATTCTCCTCGGCAGTCCAGGCCCGGGTCCAAGTGGCCCATGGGCTCAGGCTGGCCCCAGTCTCATCTCTAACCCCATCGAGCGTGTTGATCATGGTTTGATACGTAGGCAAAGCATCCTCGGTGATCATGTCACCCACCAACACCACAAAATACTCATCTGGAAGCCCATCCGTCCGATCACGTAGGGCCCTCACCTGATCAGTGAAATCAGAAATTGTTGACGAAGAGTCAGGCAAGAAGTTCTGGGGCTGCCAGCATTGGTCTACAGGTTTTAGAAGTGGTAAGACATTTTGCGTAGCCCAATTATCCAATGACTTGAATATTTCCATCTTCTCTGATGGCATTGAGTGTGTCTTTTGGTGCTTTAGTTGCTGTGGTGGAGCAGCCACGGCAACAGTGATAGACCGATCTGATGGTGGATGGAATCTGACGGTGGAAGACGGTGGCGAGAAGCGGTGGAGGATCATTTTCTGGCCATGTGTAGTGCAGGAAAGTTGGTGGCTACTGAGGAAGTGTGAGACTTGCATGGTGACTGCAGCTGCTAGCAAGCCTTGCGGCGTTGATATTAGCGAGGGAGTGGAACACCTTCAATCATGAACTGTGGCAACACATATATATTTAAGCTTTCTTGAGATGAAATCATGGTAATACCCTTGAGGAAGATCCGAAGCGCCACTGGAAAAGAGGGATTTGGAAGGGAGAGTCAGTGGGGGTAGAAAGGTCTTTTAGGAATGGCTGTTTACAAAACAAGGGGTGCAGTGGTTTTCATGAGGTCACAGAAAATAGGAGGAGAATGCGAAGCTGTGGGGGTGAATAAAGTGGACACGTTTCTATGGGAAAAAACAGAGATTCTGCTGTGAAATTTGGTCGTTAGTTTAACCAAACATAGCCAAGTGGTACTTTGATTTCGGATAATTTTGTCAGTTTTTAAGTGTTAATAGCATGCATTTCTACAAGCTGGTCCAACGACCGTTTGGGTTGCAACGTGGGGGTGTTTAGGTAATTGATTGAGATTGTTTTTTGAAATGTTTTTTTTTTTGGTTTAGAAATATATTAAAATAATATATATTTTTAATATTAAAATAATTCAAAAATATAACAGAATTAATTTTTTAAAAAAAATTAAAATTTTAAAAAACTCTGGTTCAACAATAATAAGGCCAAACACTAGTTTAGCAGTACTAGGAGCCACTAAACTCTTTATTGGAAATTGTTTCTATGTTACAAATAGATTCTCATCGTGGAATATAATTATAGGGTTCAGTTAAAAAAGGGTTGCATTTTTATGTTTTTGCTACTCAGGTTGCACATTTTTCTACACTTTTGTCCTAATTTTTTTTTTCAAATGTTATTATTCAATCATAAAACTTTATTTCTTTACATTTTTTCATATTCACCGAGAATAATATATATATATATATATAATTATTTTGAATTAATTATTCTTTAATTTTTTTATATAGTCACATAAAATTAGTTTTAAATCATTATTTTTTTATTTCTTTGTTGAAGATTGTTTTACAAGACATGACATGTTTTAATTGAAAAAAATCATGTTTCTATTAAAAAAACAATTTTTTTGGTCAAATTAGAAGAAGGATGATGCGCGCACGACCTTTGTTTCTAGAGGTTAGGAGCATGTGCCTGGCATTGGAAGGCTAGGCGCGACATGGCCGCTCTTTCAGACCTAGACGTGGATGTGTTTTATTCACTTGCCTCTTTTCTTAATTATTTATTTATTATTATTATTATTATCAACTTGTTTAAGTTCTGTTGTGCTGCAATTAGTAGTGTGTTTTGTAGTCTCAAAATCTTGATGGAATTACTTGGTAGGCATGAATAATAGAAAGTTATACAAAGCTCATTTGAAAATATTGTCATCTAATCTGCAACGTGTGGTCAAGCAAGGGAGTATAATTAATGGATTAGCTGATAACAAATCTTTTGGAAATTTGTTAGTAACATTCAAGGTAGCCAAGTGTCAAAGCAAGGGAGAAATTTCTTAACAAGGATGGTGCTAGCTATGGAATGGTTATAATAATCATTATGAACTTTATTGTATTTTAATTAATACTGTTCATGGATGTTAAACTTTATAACACTATACCATTAAATAATTTTATCAACGGATTCATTCTGCCGGTGTAAGACACACAAAATTTGTTGGTAACATTTTTGCCGATCAACTCATCGATGGAATATGTCTGTCGAAATATTGATCGTTAATAACTTTCATTTCCATCGCTCCTTCGGTTGGGAAGACAAAAACTCAAACACCGACGGTCTTACAAATAGGGGAAGCACATAAAAAAATTTGTCGCGAGAAATTTACCAACGGACTTATTTCGTCTGCATTTCCAACAGTAAATCACCGACAGACTACCCGTTGGTGATTGTGGTATGGATGATAATTTTTTTACAACTCTTGATAAAATACCGATGACTCGATCAATTCCGTCTGTAAGGTTGTCGGTATTTATTTAAAAATATTTTAAAAATAATATTTATTAATAGTACAAAAACTAATTAACCAAATAAAATTGTATTAAACATTAAAAAAATAAAAATAATGTTAAATAATATTCATCTAAATATTCATTACAAATTTAATATGTTTCAAAAACAAAATTAAACTAAATTAATGGCAGAGCTGGAGGAGAAGAAGAAGGAGACTGGTTATTCCCGCGACCATACAGCCAAAACAATGATGCACATGCATCATTATTCAACCTTGATCGAATGTCCATAACCATTTGATGAAGCTAATCATAATTCATCAAAAGTCATTCATATTATTGTTTCAAGGACATGAACTCCTCAGATTGTGTGCTCGATATTGATGGAGAGCTCTCAACGGTTGAGACACTACAGGCTACCTGCAAGTTTTCGGTCGTAGTGTTAGAAAGCCTACAGACCTGATTTTTTTTGTCCATCAGACGATTCTACCTCCATCCACAAATCCGGAATGGTTGAAGGATTGTCCCCCTATCTCTCCCTCAATCGGTTATTAAACATCTCCTAAAAATTAAAAAAAAATCATCATATTCAATTCAAGA
This sequence comes from Populus euphratica, assembly GCF_000495115.2. Lineage (NCBI taxonomy): Eukaryota > Viridiplantae > Streptophyta > Magnoliopsida > Malpighiales > Salicaceae > Populus > Populus euphratica. Next base: position 240,086 of record NW_011500048.1, on the reverse strand, counting down.
AAATAATAACTTATAAAATAAAATGATTGAACAAACATACCACCAAGTGTTGAGCATGGTTGTCCACGAACTGTTATACCATCTTTTAACAGTCTTGACTCCACACATGCGTCTTCACTAGAAAGACATAGGTGTGCAACATCCTTTTCAACTCTGCCAACAAAGAAATTATTTCTATTCTTTCTGTACCTGTGATTTGGTGGCAAGAAACCACGATGACAGTAAAAAAAAAAGTTTTACCCCCGTTTGTTAACGTGACTGCCTTGTTGTTTTCTATATAGTATGGATATGCTACTTTTCCATGCGTGCTCTAACCCGAAATCATTCCATAAGCTGGGAAATCATTGATAGTCCACATCAATGCCACTCTCATAACAAAATTCTGTTTTTTCAAGATATCACAAGTCAAAGCTGTAGAGGACCACAACTGCGTCAACTCATCAATCAATGGTCGAAAACAAACATCTACATTCCAGCCCGGATAGCTCAAACCTGGTATGACTATAAATAAAAACATGAACTCCAACCTCATACACATCCTCGGCGGCAAGTTATAAATCGTTAGTATGACCGGCCAACAAGAATAAGGAGCAGCAAATGACCCGAATGAGTTGAATTTGTCTATACACAACCCAAGATGCACGTTCCTTAATTCAACTCAAAAGTGAGGATGCACACTGTTAAAGTGTTTCCATGCTTCACCATCAAAAGGATGGACCATCAATCGCATGATGTAATTGGTGTCATATCATGTGCTTAGCAGTCCTTGATAACATGAATAACCTCTACAGTTTAGATGTGATTGAAAAGTATTTAAGTTTTTTATATGAAACTTGAATCTTTCCCCAACCAGTTCTGGGTTTGTAACGAGAATGCCCGCATGTCATATACTCGATCATCTCAGCATTTTCAATGTAGTACAACATGCAGAAGTTAGGACACATGTTAATTTTCTAGTATTTTAAACCGAGGGTTTTCATTATGGACTTTACAACATAAAAGTTCTCTTTCAGCCTGTTCCCACAAGATAAAACGTTTCTCGCTCATTCGATAATTTTATCATAACCGGCTTAACTCAACTAGTGATCTGACATGATAGTGAACACCTGTGCTATAGTCGATAATTTACCGTGGTTCATGCATCCATCATATAATGATTCGTCAGAATCTTTCAACATATCAAAAACCTTGCTGCATCTGCATTAGGTTCTTCTCCTATGATTGAACATTAACTGACATTACCTTCATTCATTCTCATTGCATTCATAACCATATTACTGTAAGGATTACTATTATTATTTATAACTTTATGCATGTTGCTAGCACTAGAAGTTTACCAAACCACCCTTTCTACCATGCTCTTATTAGGAACAAAAATAGCTCTTCATATGCATACCAACACGGGTAATCCTTTATGAACTCTTTGATTAGAAGATGCGTCGTTACAAAATATTGATACAGAAATTTTATATTTCTACACTTCCTACATGGACACCTAATACTGTCATCAGTAAAATTTCTTTGAATAGATGTTGTAAAATTAATAAAATTATGAACCCTATTACGATAATCCATCATTTGCAATCCTTGGGGTGAGTCTCGATACATCTATGAACAATCATCCATGACTTCTATCGAACCTCTATAAAATTATAATGACAACATGTATTAATTAACTATGTTACATGAATAAATTTATAAAAATATTGGTTTGCCAAGACATTATCCGAAAAACTAAAAAAGCACTTATGTTAAATATTCATTATCAATTATCAATGTCCATACAAATTTATACATATATAAATTTATGGAAATCACAATTCCACAATAAAATTGAAAAAAATTAAAACGAACTCGTTAAACAAGCTATCATTTATTTCATCACAACACATCTAATTCAGTGTAATTCAAACAAAATTTCAACAATTTATAAACAAATACAGTTTGACAAAATCTAAAATAAACTATAACAACTACAAAATTATACATTCATACTATAAGTTTCTTTGACAAATAACAATAAAACAAGTACATATGTTAACAAAATACATATACTAAAAAAATAAAAAAAAATGAAATTGACATTTAAATATTAAAACTAGAAAGGATAGATTTACTTACAAAAAATGATGAAATCCACAATAAATTAATCGAAGAACAGATGTTGCGACCATGTATAAAAGTATAAAAAACTTGAATGCTTGTGTTGAGAAGAGGGGGAGAGTTGGGATGGGTGGTTGGTTACAGTTTGGGAAGGGAGAGTTGGGATGGTGAACAAAAAGGAGAAATAGAGGAGGAGAAAGTCGGCAGAGTGTGTATATATTGGCTTTTACCGATGGAATAACCGACAGACAAGTGTCTTCAGTATTCCCCGTCGGTAATTATGATTGTGAATGGACCACATCACTGTATGGAGATCCTAGTTTGAATCTCTCGGTCATTTCGTTGGTAAAATTATTTGACAAAATTCCATGTCATCACATCGTTACTTCTTTTCAAAATTCTATATATTCCGTCAACAATACGATTGGTATATACGGATGGAATTATTTTGTCAGTGTATATCGACCTTATTGCCGACGAAATATATGTTGCCGATAATTATTACTGACAGCGAAGGCCTGTCGGTATATACCGACAAAATTATATTCATAGGTAAAAATTACCGACAAAAAAATTCTATCAGTAATTCTATTGATTTTCACTGATTTTCTGGTAATGTAATCTGTAACACTTTTTTTTCTTCACAATTGTCCTCTCTTTTCTTCTTTCTTCGAGGCTCTCCAACAAACTCTCATTTTATTCCATATAATTAGTTAAAAAAATCTACTCCACTATGATTATTAGTCGGTGCATCTTGTATGTGCTTCAAAACTATCAAGTTCCTAATACTATATATAAAAAAAGAAGAAGTATTAATTGCTATTAATTTAATTTACTTGAAACCTCACTTTACAAAGCTTAAGCAAACCATATCTTTTATGGAATTGCTAATGTATCTTCAACCCAATCAATTTTGATAACATTCTTAATTATCTATGTATAAATATTTGCTCTAAAAAACCCTTTTCTTTCAATGTATTAATTGAGACACCAACAATGCTTTTCCATCATAACATCAATTGAAATAAAAATTTTTATGTCTTATTGATCTACCTATGTTATTTTTCCCCAGATGTGATTCTAGTGGACTTTCACTCGTTGAAACATCTAACTCAATCGAATAAGCTTCAGAATCTTTCAAATGTTCAATACTATCTAAATCTCTTATATCTTTTTTATGTTGGATTGAAGTTTTGTGATTCTTTGCCTTTATAAATGAGAGCTTTTAATTTCTATTGCCTCCTTGCATTAGAAACCCTTTGGAATCGTGCCAAGTTAGTAAATTTTACCCTTTGGAATCGTGCCAAGTTAGTAAATATAGATCCAATCATGTCTATTTAATTCTAAATTTTATCAAATGACATATTCATGCTCTTGAATCCATATTCCATAACCTATAAAAAAAGGTAGATGTTCTTGTTTTTCTTAAAGGATAACCCTTTGTTTGGAAGAAATTGTCAAATCTAGAACTTTATATTAATAATAATAAAAAAAAAACATCCTCACATACTCTCTTACATTTATAACATTTATTATAATATCACTCTACTTGTGTTTTACTTAATTCTAGCTTTTCATGATAATATGTTTATCTTCTTTTTTAGCTCTCCTTGTCATTTATTTAAATAGGTAATCTCAACACAAAAAAAAATTGTAACATCAACTTAGAATTTTGGGCTAAAAATAAAGAAAAAAACTAAAAACAATAACAAAAATGAGTTATGAAAATAATAACGAGATAGAAAAATAATATGAACATAAAAATCAAAGCAAAAAAACATCAAATGCATTAAAGACTCTAAGAAACCCAACATTGATAATTATAATACTAGTAGACCTAAAACTAAAAGTAGTAATAAGAAAAATTGATGAAGCAAGTTGATGTTATAAGATAATAATTGCATCAATTAGAATCACTCAGGTCACGAGTCGAGTTGACCATCGACCCGGGTAAACATAAGTATAAAAATAATAATTATTATAGTTTTTAAACCCTACTTGGGAGTCAGCCCAGGACAAGATCCAAATTATGGGATAGGATGATTAACCCGAGTTAACGCAAGACAATGTAAAAATAAAAATAATTATTATCATAGTTTTAAAATTCAATTAGGGGGTCGACCTAGAGTAAGACCTGAGTCACGAGTTAGAAGGGTCAAACTGGATTGATCCAAACTAAAAAAAAAAAAAATTAAAACAATGTTATTTTGAAAAAAAAAAATATATTAAAAAAAGTCAATGAACTTTTATATATATTTTATCTCAGGTTGATAAGGTTATGGGTTGACTTAAGGTTTTCATTAGTTCAGGTTAGATCAACTATTCTTCTATATTTTTTTATATTCGAACTGGTTTTGATCTCAAGTCAATCATTTCTCTATGTTTTTTTATATTCAAACTGGTTTTGATCTAAGGTCAATCAAGTCCCATCTAATATCTATAAAAAAACAAACAAAAAAAAATTGTTCAGTCCAATCCAAATGAAACTAACCAAATAAATTGAAATACCCTATCTCCTTGCTGGAATTACTTCCTTATTGTATTATTGCTGGAATTAAACCCAATTACTTCCTTACTGCCTTTTTTAAAGTGAGGAAGTTCTGGAACCCTAGGATACATAAAATAACTAGAAACTCTATCAGGCTGTAATAAAGGGTGATAAATCTCAATCATCCATTGGAATGTGTGTGGTATTTGGCAATCTCCGGCCGCGCGCAAATGAACTGAACAAATGCAAAGCTCTTGAATCTTGAGGTTGTGCATTGGGCACCATATGGCCAGCAGCCCTCACTGTGGCAAAGGTTAATAACTTTCCATATTCTGTTGCCTATACTCCCACCTATATATAGAATACAAGTTCATAGATCATTATACAAGCAATGCGCAGAAGATCACAGGATATATTAATTTTAGATATTGAAATTAACAACTATGTAAATTCTAGTTAAGGGTAGAGGTATGTATAGGCTTGGATAGGCTTTAGTCTAGGTTAAGATTTTATCAATATTTTTTAACTACTTTTATATAAAAGAAATTTGTAATTCTTCGTTAAGGTATCAAAAAATTCTAAAAATTTGTGTATAGCCTTTTAATATGATTCTTTTAACTTGGGTTAAAATTTTACAATTTTTGAAGAAATTCAAAAATTTGATAAAAAAAAACACAATTTGACCAGTTTTATGTTATTGGATGTAATTTTCAATCCGACCATCAGATTGATCTGAAATTTTATGAGGAATTTTAAAATATATTAAATAAAATCTGGTTAAAATGTTAGGATGAACAGAGTTTGGCAGTACTAATAAAAAAAAAGACTGTCAAATAAAAGCAAAACAACTCATTAATAGTAAAATGATTATTTGCTATTAAAAAATAAAACAAATCAGTTCTTCCTTTCTTTTATATGTTGCCGACTAGGCAGAAGCAAAATAGAAAAAGAGAAAAAAGAAAAGGCGAGAGAGAAAGAGAGAAAAGTAAGTGAAAAACATGAAAAAAATCCAAGAAAAAAAATAAGAAAAGTGAGATAATAACCTTGTAAACTTACAAAGTCCAACTTATAAAATACTAATCTAAAAAAGAATTAAGTGAAGGAAGGAGAAATTGAGAGAAGGAAAAAATTTAATTACTTTGTTTTTTAGTTGTTATGAGATTGTTATATTATCTCGGTTGAAGGGTTGTTACAATATGGATTCAAATTTGATTATAAATGAATTATATTTCAAAAAATATCAAAAAATATAATTTCAATAGTGAATTTATTTTTACTTTCACTTTAATTTTATGTACTTCTAAATTTATTTTTTAATATTTTAGGTAGTGTATTTGAATTAAAACTTTATTGTTAACTTTAAAAATTCATGCACATGAGTTAATAATTTATTTTTAAAAAATTATATATTTATTTAATAGCCCAACACAGGAAAAATCTCTAGCTCTGCCCTTGCCTCCAATAACCTTGAGGTTTATGGAATTCAAACCACCTTTAGGGAGCAAACTTAAAAACTAACAAGTTGAATTGCACCCTTTAAAATTAGATACAACAGAATCTTGATCTTTGCTGCAGTAGTCAAATGGTTGGATGCAAGATTATCATAGTCATGGTTTTTAAACCCAATCCAAGTGATAACTGAGACAAGTCACAAGTTATATAGGTTAACTTGAATTAATCAAATTAATATATATTTTTATTTTATAAAAAAATTGATATTATTTAAAAAAAATTAAAAAATAAAAAATATTAACAAATTTTGACTAGGTTATTCTCAAGTCATGAGTTAACTTGGATTTTAATCAAGTCATACCAAATCAATTATTTTTTTTATTTTTGTTTAAACTCAATCTAATTTAAGGCTGGATTACCGAGATCATGGAATAATCTTTATAATAGGTTTTAAACAGTAATCATAGCTAACTAAAATAGAAATTTCTTTTCATCTGTACAATATAGGGCTTATTTGAAAAACCAAACTGAAATATAATTTTGAATGATCTTTTTTAGAATGGCATGTATGTTGATATTACTATCAGTATCACTGTAGTGTAATACGCTGCCCAATAAAACATGATGCAAAAATTAGATTTATTGTTTATGCTTTGCAGTAATTAGGCAACATATGGTATGACTAGCACACCTAAACAATGATTTGTTTTCATAAAGCAATTAAGACCGTCAGGAATTAACATCAAAAGAGAAGCATCTGAACCGTACTTCTTATGATAATTTCATACGTACATGAGTTAAGATGACAGAACTTAGATGATCTAGAAACCAAGAGAGGTGGCCTCCAAAGAATTTAACGTGATGAAAAACATGCCTTCTGACACTGTTTCCTTAAATAAAGAAAGAGAAAGAGAAAGAGAAAGCATACCACACTTGCTTACTGCACATAAACCAGGGACCGAGTAGTTTTGTTCGATTTGCATGAAAATCCTTCAATTCTGAACCTCGGGAAGATTGAAATGGAAACGTCTTTCATAGGTCATACACACGTCAAACCAACACTCATCTTGGTAGCCTGAGTATATTTGAAAAAGAGCAAAGTGGCTTAATAATATCAGAAATATGAACTTACAATGAGAAATGAACAAAGAAAGAGGGAGGGAGCAAACCATTTTCCTCAATCGCAGTTCTTGATTTACTATAGATGGATAACAAACATCGAGGATCACGTCGTATTTGTTTATGTAATGACCAGTGATGCTATTTGCGTGAGATATTGCATTATTGCAAGTGTCAGTTACATTATGCGGACTTGCAAAGGTGTAGTCGTCTAAGTCGCATTCATTCATGATCTTAAGTCGGATCTCATCAGAAATCATCCCATGTGACCAAAAGATTTCGAATTTTGCGGGAACATCCCGATTAAGTCTAAGAAGTGGATTGCCAATCTAACCAACTATGTTGAACAAATGAATATACATGAAAAAAACAAGGTCATAAACACACAGTAGTTATATTAAATCACAGAAAAGGAAGTTTAAGGTTTTCTTACAGCAACTCCTTTGATATTGAACTTGAAATCAGTTGACTGTGCATTATGGTCCAAAAGAACCTCGGCAAGCTGTGGTATGCAATGTCCTACATGACAACGTAAGAATTTTACAAAAACGGACCAACCAGAAAGTGCCATGTTGTCTTCAGCAAGCTTGGGATGATTTGGTATGGTTAATAATTGGAAACCTCTATTGAGTTCAGTTGTCACTACAAATTGGCAGATAACATTCGAACAAAGGGGTGCCCTTTGAAAATTTTTGCAACAATAACAACTATAAAAGCGAAAATGAAACTTTTCAAAGCATTTGGTTACACCTGCATAACTTTCTCCGGTAAGAAACAGTTCTTGGGATTTGAATTCTGGGAACTTCTCATACCACTTCAAGAAGAACGTGTGCATATCCTTGGCTGTCAGAAGAAGTGTTAGTGAGGTCAATCTAAAATAACCCATAAGCCAAAATTAACAAATTCTACGTAGTCATCTTTTTTTTTTTTTTTACTTAAATTGATAGGAAAATCTCAGTGTTAAATAAATTAAGAGAAACTTAGTTTGGTGGTTTGCAGTTTTCTATACCTGTTTTGGCATCCCCAGTAGTATAATTAATCAGAAGATGTATTTGAGTACGACCGTCCTACTCCAGCAGGAGACTCGACAAAGAGGAGATTAGATGCTGCAGAAGATGAAAGATGGAACTCTTTCCTGTTATAATCAATTAAATCAGGCACTTGTACTAGGATTTATTGTTTTGCTAACTATATGCTACCTCTGTTCCAGGACATTGAATTTCTTCTAAGGCCGCGGCCATCCCTACTAGGAAAGAATGGACACCTCCGTGAAGGCTCCTCCACCAATAGAGGAACAACCTGGGCCTGAACATGGAATATTAATATTAATAACTTGAATCTCTCAACATCACGGGAATTTTACTGCATCTGTTTTTCTATATTAGTACGATACAGTTAGAGCTCGTTCTGGAATTCTAAAACCATGCTAAGAGAATGGCTTGGGTTGGACCTAAAATAAAATGCAAGAATTTTGATTAAAATTTCATTAAAGATTTTGATTTGAACGTACAACAATCCTGTCAATTTATCACAGCAGCAGATTCTTCATTAATGTCTAATCACGCGTTAATTCCAGCCCCACAAGCAGAAGAAATGGTAAAGTAAAAAAAAAATTATATCAGGGCTAATTTGTAATATGTTCTTCATAATTAATTTATAAGATTTGTCTCTGATTCATCCAAAAGGAAAGAATGAAAATTGTGAATCTTGCAACAGTTGGTGTCTTGGTGATAGAGTCCTAGTGGTAAAAATTTCAATCCTTTTATTTTCTTTTGCTATCTCTCGCTGATCAAGAAAAGCATAAATTTTCCATACATCATAGCATATCTTGGAAGTTTTAACGTACTGCAATTGACTGACAAGTGACAGAATAATCCAAATTTTGTAGTTTTGTTGGCGAAGCATTAATTGCCGAAGTTGCATCTGAAGAGAATCGACGAAATCATAAACATATAGGACATAAAATAAAAATATAACATTGAACAGTCTAGATTTTTTGAAAAGAGCAAAAGGTAAGGAAGGAAAGAGAATGGAACTTGAATGAAGAAAGCAAGTACAGGTAGAAAACGATATAAAATTGAACCCCATTAACCAGACATAAAAGCGCACTGTATTTTTTTATGAACGAAGATTTCATTCCTCAAAATGTATTAAAAACTATGCAGCAAACATAAACACTCTCAGAAAGAATCTTCTGTTTAAGAGAAGAACTAATTACCCTCGTTGAGCCAGAGAGCTAGGGGCTTCTGGTCAGGGTCCTCAGCCTCAAGAAAGTAGTAAAACAAGCTCCTCCCATTCCTGACATCCACATCAACATAACCAGCGTGCTTCCTGAAGCCAACCTTTGGTTGACCAGGCAAGTTGAGCACCAGGTCCTCAGCTGGATATCCATCCACAACATCACTCACCAGCAACTAGAAACTTATCACAGCAATGAATACCGCACCAAACCAACACCTACCCATCTCATGAAACCCCATGACCCTGTTATACAGTGCAAGAAGCAAGACCACACCCTTTTATCCTAAACTCCCACACAATTACATCCTTCTCTGCATTGGGCTAGGAGTATTAAGTATATTACTATATTATATTAGAACAAACCGCCCAAAAAAAGAAAGTCCAAAAAGTTTGACAAAAAGAAATCTAATAATGATAATACTAAGGGGGTGTGTGTGTGTGTGTGTGTGTAATGAAACAAATTTTGTTGCACTGGGCACGTGATTCCTGGGCTTCCTTAGACGAAAAGGCGTCTCTATATATTTATTCGTAGGCCAGATCTGCCCTAGTATGAAAGTTTTACTATACATATGTCTAATGTATTTATGGTTGTATAGATAATACCGATACAACCTATATAGGAGAGAAGACGTTGGGAAGTTGCAGGCACTTCAGGTCCTGCTTTGCTTTACTTGTAGGTAGTGAATTTGGGCTAGAGACGCTGGTAATATAATATAACATTATAGTACATTATAGTATTAATGTTTCTTGTCTGTTTTAAGTTAAAGAAGAAAGTCCAAAAAGAGATCCATTTGGTATCTTCCAAATTCTGACAACTGAACTGAACTGAACCAGACAAACAAGTAAAAGAAAAAAAATAAAAAACCCAAAAATCAGGAAAAAGGAAAGGAGAATAGAAGAGGCTAGGTCAGGTATCTTCTTTGGCATTCTTTTACCCTTAAAGCGCTTCATGGGAAAATATTAACATAGTTCTATTATATCCGATAAAAATCCTGAGTTCACTTGCAGTTGAGAGAGATTGTAATGCACAAAACATTCAATGAAGAGAAACAGAAGAAAGAAATGAAATGTGACGAACCCAAATTTAATGTGCTTTAAACCCTAACGAGCATGGGTTTTAGATTTTAGGACTATTTTTCCTCTTAACAAGCTTGAATAACTCGTCTAATAACTTGTCTTAAACCAACACTTTTTCAATAATTTTTTGGAATCTTTACATAAATCTCTTAATATTTTATATTAATTTAATATATATTATTTTAAATAGAATATAATTCAAAATATTACAGAGATATAATAACTCTTGAGTCTTTCCTTTCCATAAAATTATAATATTCATATATTATAAATAACTTATAAATCATTTAAGCTCCAAGTTTATAATCTCATTGTTCTTATTATTTTTAGCATACATATTTTTAAATTCTATCTTTTTAAATTATTATTACACTTTCTTTCTCTAAAAAGATATTTACTTAAATATCTAAGAATCCCTAAATTTATATAAAAAAAAACATTTTGCAGGTACCAATCACAAGCTACCTTAGCCTACCAGGCATCAAGTGCAAGCTACCTACTATCTTGGTTAGGAAAAATAGATCAGAATACTAGAATTAAGAGATTAATACATTATCCAACACATATATAAGTCTTGCTTCTAAGCTACATGAATTTTTTGGGATCTTTATTGACATTGTTTGTGGGAAATGAACAAAAAAGCAATTCATTCTTATTTCTCAAAAGCTTGTTTTATGGTTAGTGAAACCTCAATGCAATAGTAACTATACCAATAGCTACGCTAATAACATCCTAATGGTTATGTTTATGATTACGCCCACAATTACACCCTATATAGCTACACCAACAACTATATCCATGATGATATCTACAGTCATGTTATTCACTACACTTATGATTATGCCCATAAATAATTTTTATAGTTGCTTGTACGCACCAAAAGGTGTCATGATGACTTGGAGAGCTCTGATGATACCTAAAAAGTGAGTTCCACCTATTAGATAAGTTCCACTTATTAAAAAGATTTCATCTATTGAACGATCACAACTCTCATTACAAAGGACTAACTTGGTCTCTCTAGTGTAATAACATCGCTTTTCAAAGAAGGGATTGACTTAATTTCCATAGAACAATATCCTAACAATCTCTAAATTATTGGTATGAGATCTCTAATGCAATAACATTAATTTTCAAGGGATTGAAATGAGGTCTCTTAAGTGAAATAACACTAGTCTCTAAGGAAGGGATTGATTTAGTTTTTCTAGTGCAATAGCACTACCCCTAATAGATTCCTTCTAGCCACTTAGAAAAATTTTAAGTACAAGTTTATCCAATGGATTCTGTTAATGAGTTCCTCTAATAGATTTCTTAAATGAGTTCCATAATATTTTATACTGATCCAAAATATCATAGGGATGGAATGACTCTTCGACTTCTTTTTTTATTAAAATATAAGACTCGTGAGCTATAAATACCCCTCGAGTCTTTCAAGCTCCAGCTTCACAATCTCTTCATTCTTAATATTTTTAATATATATATATATATAGAGAGAGAGAGAGATAGAGAGAGAGAGTCTAGGTCTATCTTTTTAAAATATTATTATATTTTTTTTCTCTAAAAATACTTTTACTTAAGCATTTGAAAGTCTATAAATCTATAAAAATAAGGATCTATTGTAGGTACAATTTATATATCACCTTAGCCTATCAGGCACTAAATACAAACTATCAACTACTTTAACTAAAAAAAATTAATTAAATTATTAGAATTAAAAAATTAATTGATTATCCACCACATAAATTTTATTGCTAAACTACTTACATTTTTTTGGGGTTAAAAAAATAATCATTATAATATCTTATATAATTAAACATAAGTGAAAAGTTGAAAGAAAAACAATTATTTTTATTATTTAACCTTTTTAGCTGTAGATCCCCTGCATGGCCACAACCATTCTTTTTTTTATGAGGTTAAGAATACTTCATTGTGAGGATCGACTCGATCAATATTACAGATGATGAATTTTTGTCAAACTTAATAGTTACGGGCAAAAAACTCAAAATTTGACTACAATTATGTTATATCAAAGATTTTGTCTTTGAAAAATAAGGAATGTGTTATATTTGGTTGAAAAAAAACCTGATTATTGTCTTGATTAAGTTTGTTAACAAGTTTTTCAAGTAACGTTTATAATTATAAGGTTCTCTTTCTCTTTCAAGGACGATATTGTCAGGGTCTAAAATGAAATTGTTCTCCTTTCTCGCTTTCTTCCTTGTTGCTTCTCTGGATCTTGCAGGTTCTGTGACATTTTTTTAGGAGTCAAGCTACCATCTTCAAAATCATCAAAGAGAAGCTGCTCTTCTCCTCCTTCTCTGTCTTCATCGTCTCCTGACACTTCTTCAATTATGGTTGGTTTACGGACTGGCTCAGGCTTGGAGTTTTTCTTCTTGGGGGTTTGGTTTGTGAGGAGTTTATGGGAAGGACAAGGCTTGGCTTGTGAGCGAAGTCTTGCAGTAGGATAAGGTAGTGCTTGGCGAAATTGAAATCGGAGGAAATCTTAACTTCCATGGCGAAATCAAATTCATTTTAGGTTAGTGTGGAAATGGAAAGTGAAAATGATTGAACTCTCGCCTCGGGCTCAAGTTTGGGAAACTGGTAGGGGGGTTTGAAGGGGACAATGGAGGGAGGGACAAGCATCATTGCTAGTGCTATGGAAAAAAGGATTGCAAATAAATAAGAATGATGTCGTTAAAATGTATTTTCCTCAACAAAAGAATTTTGATGAATTTATGTAAAAAACTTGATTGATGGTACTGCTTGGGAGTTTGTCCTGAGAGACAAAACAACGTGAAAAGCTTGTAATAGTTACAGAAACTAATGACATTCAAAGATGAAACTCTGCTTCCATCTGTCAATCTCTCTTCCAGTGAAGTTTAACAATTAACCACCACTGCCTGATACTCTCTACCGTCAGCTAGTAGTTTGTAATAACGTCTGAAATCTGTGCCATGCTGTGCCTGAAGTTGAGCTGTAATTAACGTGGATCTACTGCAGCTTCCTTGTGGTCTTCTTCATCCATGAGTCGAACAAAACTTGACCTGCAGGCACTAAACTTCTTCCTGTGGGTATCGAACCGAGAAAAAATAAATGCTTGAAAAGAGAACCAACAGATGATGTGTACCAAGTGAAAGAAAGATGAGTGAACCACAGAGCTTACCCAGATCTAAAAGTGGGCAGATCAAACCACTGGAGTCTCCGATGCAATGGTTATCAGCACAAGTTTCGGGGTTGGGATCCTGACGGGCATTTCAAAGTTCAAACATCCCTCTCTGAGGAAACTCCTTCCGTTTGCTTCTCACTATGATGCTGTAACCAGAACGAAATCACAATGTTGGCCGAAGTGCATTAAGAAGTCAAATCCATCTGAAGGAGCCAAAAGCTAAGCGAATGATAACAACTGAATTCTGGAATTGGTAAGTTAAATGATTTTCAGGACCATAACCAACAAATATGTTTATGGTCAGTTATATTGTGTTTTACACCTGGTTGTTTATGATGTCAATCAATTGCTTCAGGTAGACCCTTTCTACAAGTCATAGTACCATCTTCCAGTCATTGAGAAGCTGCTCTTCTTCTTTGTAAGCAGGTGGGCACGTAGTGAAGAAGGACTGACCTTTCTCATTCTTCATCATCACCAAAAAAATCAAGCTGAACAACATAATCATTTTCTCTCATCAGCGGTGTCAAATCTTTCAAAACTGCATCGATTTCTGATGCGCTATGATGAGATTTGTCTCCTGCCACAAACTTGTTCGTCTCCTGTCCAACTACAATCCAGCTACACCCAGGCAACTTCTTCACTCCTTTTTCTCTCATTTCCCTCCTCAAAGTATTGACCTCATCCCAGTTTCCTGATGCGGCATAAATGTTAGAAAGCAGTACATAGGGTGAAGAGTTTTGTGGTTCAAGCTCAATGAGTTTTTCAGCAGCTTGTTGGCCCCTGATGTCATCTCCATGTATTCTGCAGGCCCCGAGCATTGTAGCCCAAACCTTAGCATCAGGTTCAAAATTAAGTTTGTTAATGAACTCTTCAGCTTCTTTTAGAGAACCCCATCTGCCTAGAAGATCAACCATGCAGGCACAATGATCTGCTCTAGGCTGCATCCCATATAAGTTAACCATCATGTCAAAAATCAGACGCCCTTCGGATACCCTCCCTGAATGACTACACGCAGTGAGGACACCAAGAAAAGTGACATCATCTGGTGTAACATGTGATTGTTTCATCTCATCGAATACTCTTAGTGCATCTTCTGCATACCCATTTTTAGCAAATCCAACTATCATTGAGTTCCAAGAAATAACGTCATTTTTCCTGCTCATTTCGTTAAAAACTTGCATGGAGCTCTTCACATCCCCACATTTGGCATACATATCTACAAGGGCACTACTCGTCAACTCATCTGAGTCAAATCCAGTATGGAAAATCAGAGAATGAGTCTCCCTACCATCTTTTATAGAAGATACGACAGCACATGCTCTGAGGGCACTAACAAATGTAGCTTGGTCAGGTAACACATTGCAGCTGCGCATTTCTTTATAGAGTTGTAAAGCCCCCACACTGCAATCATTTTGACTAAGTCCTGAAATCATAGCAGTCCACACTACAGCACTCTTTGGATTTGAAAACTCTGAGAAGAGAACACTTGCATCTGTTGTTCTCAGGGAGTTCATGTACATGCCTAAGAGAGAGACACCCAAGAATTCATCATCAAGCTGAAGTCCCATCTTTAAAATAAGACAGTGGATTTGCCTTCCTAGATTCAACTTCTGTTGCTCATGACATGCATCTAAAAGGCTTGCAAATGTTATTTCAGTAGAGTTTATTCCTTCAACTAGCATATCTCGAAACAGATTTACTGCCTGTTCCAAATTAATTTGAGCATATCCTGCAATCAGTGCATTCATGGAGACCACACTTCGCTCAGGCATGCAAGCAAGAATTTTGTGTGCAGAATCAATAGCCCCACACTTGGCATACATGTCGATGAGGGAACTTCCACTGTAAAGCTTTGTTTCTTGACCAGTTTTGACTGAAAGACAATGCACCTGTTTCCCTTGCTCAAGGCCTCTAACGCTTGCACAGGCACTCAATATACTGGCCAGAGACACTTCATCAGGCAGAATCCCGAGCAAATTCATTCTTCGAAACAAATGGAATGCCTCAACTTCATCTTCTTCTTGCACATATCCAACAATAATTACATTCCAAGAAACATTGTCTCTATTCCTTATCAGCTCAAATTGTTGCCTTGCATCCTCAAGAGCACCAGATTTAGCATACATATCTACCAAAGCATTTCCAACAAACAAGTTGGATGCAAATTTGTTCTTGATAATAACTGAATGCAATTGACGGCCCAAATCTAAATATTTTAAGCAAGCACAGGCACTCAGAATGCTGCTATAGGTAAAATCATCCGGGTAAAAACCACAGCTCTTCATATTAAAAAACAATTCCACGACTTCATTGGCATATCCATTCTGCACATATCCTCCAAGCATTGCATTCCACAACACTACGTTTTGCTCATTTAAAGTTTCAAAAACTTTCTTTGCTGCTTCCATCTTCCCACACTTAGCATACATACTAACCAGTGAACTTCCAACATAAACATTTGAGTGTAACCCCTGTTTAAGTGCCTCAGCATGAACTAGCAAGCCAAAGTCAAGAGCCGCTAAACTTGCAATAGCACTCAATACACTTCCCAACGTGGATCTCGTGGATTTAACACCAGCTTTCCGCATATTTTGGAAAAACTCAATCGCTTCCACCCCATAACCTCCTTTGGCATGACCTGAAATCATCAAATTCCAAGCCACAACATTCCGGTTAGGCATCCTGGAAAACAAATCAGATGCATTGTCTAGCCTTCCTAAATCAACATATGCATTTATGACAGTCACAAATGCTACCTGGTCTGGTTCCTGTCCAACTTTCTCCATCTCCTGGAACACTTTCACTGCCTCCTCAGGCAGACCAGCTTTAATATACCCACCAATCATCGATGTCCGAGAAAATTTATCCAATTCTACTGCTCCATCAAATATGCTTCGAGCATCAGTTAAAAAATTACATTTGGCATACATACCAATTAAAGCACCCTCACAATAAGAAATTGACTCAAACCCCATCTTAACAACATTACAATGAACTTGCCTACCACACTTTACCATCTCCAATCTTGCACAAGATGATAAAACAATAGCAAATGTGAACTCATTTGGCCACACACCAGAATTCCACAACAACCCAAAATACTTAACAACCAAGTATGGAAATCCCTGTTTTGAATGCATAGATAGAATTGAGTTCCAGGCCAATATATCTTTATTCTCAAGCTGTTTGAATGCCCTCTCCGCATAGTCCACATCAGCACACTTGGCATAAAGGTCAACGATTACATTGCCTAGAACCCCTTTTGACCAGAAACCAAGTTTGAGGCTCTGGGCATGGATAATTTTATTGGTGGTTGAAAATTGAGATAATCTTTGAGGTATTTCATCAAACAGGCTGTGGGTTTTGACTTGCTTGCTTTTTTGCAGACAGGTCTGCAAGATATGTGTGTGTATCCGAGGTGTAACGGTATGAAAGTGGTGATTTGACCCGTTTGGAATATCTGAGAATGTGAGTTGGTGATGGAAGGAGTGTAGGTTTGAGGAGGGTGAGGTTTTCAAGAGGAAGAATTTGCGAAGCATTGAACGAGGAGGGATGAGTCCAACATGACTCTGCAAAACAGAACTAGTTGAAGCGAAAGGAGAGAATAAAGATATTGATAATTGTTTACTGAAAGAATTCCATCCCTGGACCTCTGGAAGAATTATTCATCTTTGATACAGATTTTGATGCTGTCTGGCGGCAAAACTTCTGATTATTGCTTTTAAAAGGGTGAAGAAATATCGTCTTTTGCAAACGACGTCGTTACATTTGTTTAGCTAATTGTTTTTGCAGTTGAAATCTTTATATATATTAGTATATATTGATGTTAGAAATAAATTTTTTAAAAAATATTTTTATATATTTTTAAAAACAAGAATATTAAATGAGCTTAAAATTTAATTAAAAAACTTGTTCTAGCCATCCATCCAAGTTGTAACATCAATTGAGTATATATTTAAAAATTGAGTATATATTTAAAAAATAAGTAAGTATTAAAATATTTATTAGCAATAAGTTAATTTTAAAATATAGATTAGTTGATCAAATTTTAAATTTATTTTTTTAATAATTATAAGTTCAATTTTAAAACTTATATAATTATTAATTTTAAAATTTATAAAATTAATTAAAATAAACAAAAATTAATTTGAATACTCATGTTAATAAAAAATAAAAAATAAACCAATTACGAAGGTGGAGAGGCACTATTCGGAAGAGGTTGCATCTTACGCAGTAAAATTGAAGAGCTGGGAGGGATGGTGGGGGCCTCAAAGCAACAATAGTCTATGCATTATGCACAATTAATTAACCTCACTGCGAGACGCTCAAGCAGATAAAAATGCCTTATAGCAACACCACTTGACTCTCAATTTGTCACTACAATTTCTCATAAAATCACTTTATGTCAATACATTGAACTTTGTACCATCTACATAAATTGTAAGTATGAGATAGTGGATTGACCAATCACAAAGAGGGGAGAGATGTAGTTGTAACAGCTGGCGGTGATGGAGTAACAGTTGCATTATCTGTCCAATTCTTTTCACCCCAATGCCATAGCATGCTCTCCCAGAAGCAGAAATTCTCGTAGCAGGTTTCCAAGCGTTTGTCTTTTATCTTAATCTTCCAATGACCATCAGTGTAATTGGCTTTCTCGGCTTGCCTCCGATCCCACTCTAACGCTGCCTTTTGCTTGGACCTAAGCAAGCAGTACTTGTGCAAGTTCCCTGGCATGGCATCATGCACCTTCCACCATGTTTTGTGAGCAACATCACTAGCAAACTCCTGCAAAATGTCCACATTCCAGTTGCAATCATAATCTCGGAAACATATCCATGGTTTATTGCCCAGATAGTGGAGAACGTAAAGGATTGGCGGATCAGCTCCAAAGAGTCGAGTTTTCATCTGTTTCTTCTCCTCCTCGTCACCTTCCCAAAAGTGTTTCAAGAAGTTCATGTGTTTAGGAATCCGGTGCCACCACGTGAAGATTTCATTTAGATATCCCTGGTCCCCGCCATTGTAGGACTCAATCTCATTGATATGATCCATTAACAGCTGGAATGTACAATTTGATGGTTCAACCACCATCACACCAGAGTTGAACAGGGTAGCATTGTTTCCTGTAGCAGATATTTCTGGCATCTCAAACAAGAAATCGATATTTCTAAGTATGAGCATGTCAGCATCAATGAAGATGATCTTGTCATAATCTGTCAATTGCCAAAGACGAAATTTACTGTAGTTCCATTCATTGTAAGCATCTCGTTCAGCTTTTGGGTTCCTGATTCTTTGGATTGTATGGATTTTCCAACCTGCAGCTGTTAAGCCTTCCCTATGATAGTCAGTAATTGTTTCATCAACAAGTATCACAAGATCCCGTGTTGAACCTGCCATGCGGATACTCTGAGCTGCAGCAATGGCCCCACAAACATAAAAGTGTGCAGAATGCAGAATCGTTGCATATGCTTCCCGGTGTGCTCTTTCTGAGTAAAAATGTTCTGTTGAAAAACATTCAGTGAATTTCAATTTAAGATTTTGCATTAGCTTTGCAGTGAGAAAGCCAATGCAATCTTTTTCGTAAATTACACAGATAGTTAGGGTAACAAATTAGAAAAAGTCAATTCCTTGCCTTGATCCCTTGGCAGTTAAAACTTACAGATCCAAACCCTAAAGATGTCATGCTAAGTCATATTTTTTCATTTATTTTTAAGTTTCGATGCACCGGTTTCCCAGTACTGCCAGACAGATATGAATGGGTATTGCAGTTGACCAAAAATTTAACTAACTCAACCAGGGCTAGTTTTCACCATAACTTAAAAGATTTTTGTGGGCTACAGAGATAAAACGAGAGAAATTAGACAAGCTGCTTTCCAAAGCCCCACTAGCTAACATGGAATAAAAGAAATAGACAGTATTGATTTTTTTAATGCAAATCTTAAAGACTGACCTTTAGCCTTGAGAGGAACTGAAAGTTCACATGACCCTACTGGGAGTTGTATCTTTTCTCTCAACACATTGAGGTTGGGTTGATACATCCATAAATTCCCTTCATGCCAAATAAGCTCCTTGCAAGTGAAAAGATTTGGGGTCGGGAAGCAGTCAGTCACCAAAAGCACACGCACAGGATGATAACTTTTAGCAGAAGCAGCAAGATTTGCAGCCGCAAGCTGCAAGTGCAAACGAGCCACATCTCTTGACCATTTCCCTGACTTGTTGCATGGAAGCTTCACGGCAATTATATCAATGCGTGGCTTGCCAGGAACTTTAAGTTTGGGCAGAACAGGACAAGTGGGAACCTCAAATTCTTCCTCTTCATCTATCCATTCAGGGTAAAGGGATTCCCAAGTTACATCTTCCGCTACATGCTCTAGATGCAGAACAACGTGCTCAACATCCAGTAACATCAGCTTCCAATTATTAATCTCACTTTCATTGAAGTTTAACAAGCCAATTCCCTGATACTCATTGCTGTCATCTAGTTTAACAATAATATCAGAAATCTGGTCCCAGTTAACGTCTAAATTAGAGATATAGCGTGGATCCATGGCAGCACCATCTCTTGTCCATCGATCAACAAAACTTGGCCTGCATACATTAAAACTCTCTTTCAGGATATTGCAAAGAAAAAAAATAATGGGTCTGTGCCTTTTAGCAAAGTTTAAAGAGGCTTTCAAGCTTTTTAAAAAGGATAGCCGAGTGTGTCTGTGCATTTTTTAACTCTGAGAACAGCTCTAACCTGCCATACTACTTATCCACTTGAAACAAGGACAAGTT
This sequence comes from Populus euphratica, assembly GCF_000495115.2. Classification (NCBI taxonomy): domain Eukaryota; kingdom Viridiplantae; phylum Streptophyta; class Magnoliopsida; order Malpighiales; family Salicaceae; genus Populus; species Populus euphratica. The sequence goes on along the minus strand of NW_011500048.1, from coordinate 219,672 downwards.
CAGGATGAGAAACTAACATAATACCAAACAGAAAAATGAGGAAGGTTTGATTTGGAAGTTCTATGCTGGGAACTAAACTAAAAACTAGAAATGAAACAATCTTAAGAGAAAAATAAGACCTGATAGATAATTGAAAGTAGACAATAAACATACCGAGATCCAGAAGTGGATGGCTGGTCTGCAATATAAACTACTGGAGAATGATAGAATGTCACCAAGGTTCCAAAAGCAATTATTAAGAGCACAACTTTCAGTGTAGATATTTTGCAGTTCAAATTCTTATATTGGATGGGAACCTGGAAGGCCTTCTCAACATCTCTAAGATCCCTACCTCTTAAGAACCTCCTTCTGCTTGCATCTTCACTGTACCAAGAAAGCATTCACATGAACATTGGTCCAAGTACATAATTATATAATAAATCGAGACACACACACACACACACAGAAGGATAAAGATGGCCCTAGCAGGACAAACAAATAAAAAAGAAGAAGAAAAACACATTCGGTAGTTAGCAACCCAATGGAAGGAACTATCAACTACGAGGATCTTAAACATTTTTCGATGTTATTTTCGAGCATTGGCATTTCAGATAATAAAAAGGTGAGACCACCATCCAAAAAATTATAATAGAATGGTGTCAAAGACGCAAGCAAGTAGAACATTACCAGCCCAAATCCTCTCCTCTGCTTCCACTATATGGGTCAAAATCAATACCAAGCCAATACTGAAAACCCAATTCGACAAAGCATGCAAAGACCAGGAATAAATCACCAAAGAAAAAGGAAATAAACAAAAACAAAAACAAAAGCATATCATACCATAAACAAGTAGATCTCAGCGGTAGTTGATAGTGAAACAAATGGAATGCTAACTAGTGTAAAACATGCTTAATCAGTAATCAAAAAGCTGATTTATTATTAAGTGAAACCACCGATCAATCAGATTATAGAGACAGCGAGTGATTAAAAAAGAGAAGTAAAACGAGAGAGAGAGAGAGAGAGACTGACTTAAAAGCAGAGGGTCGGTGTCTGGGCTCTGCAGAACTAGAACTAGGGGAGGTCACTCCGACTCCTCTCATCTTTTCTTCTTCCGCTTCAGTTACAGGGAGGCAGTCACAATCTATCTCACTTAAAAGACATTAACAAGGAAAAATAAAAGACTCTATTAGGAAAACACGGATTCGTTTCAGGAAACAGCTGTCAGTGTGAGCATTGACTGTAATTGGAGATTGTATTAACTATGTTTAATGGTTAGTTTAAGTAGCTACACCACACAGCGACTATTGATCCATGCTGCTGCTTAGTGTATTATTGCGAGGGAGATGGTCTCTCCCCGTCTTGTGAAGTGAGTGAGACAGGCCGAGACAAAGTCAATGTAAGAACCCCTTTCCCGATGGAAATGGGGCGAGGTTTTTATTTTCGTTTCCTAGTTTGCCTCTCTTTCTCATCCCTATTTTACTCAATTTTTTTGTCTTTTTTTTTTTTTCTATCCTCGGTGATGTCGAAAGAGCTATTATCAAAACTAATTTCATTTAATTTTTAAACAATTAAAAAATATTTTAAAAAATTCAATGATTTAAATTTTAAATTAAAAATTTCAATCAAATTTTTCTCTATTTATTCATAAATTTTTATTTTTATTTTACAAAGTCATAGATTTTTTTTGTCAATAACATGATTTTTATAATAAAATTTTACGGTAATTAAAATAAAAATTCATAACAATTTAAATGTGTCGTAAGTATGAGGTTAAGTCCCGCAACAAGCACAACCCTCATATTTAGTTGTCATCATTAAGTTTGGAATCTTAAACAGATTACTAGTGATAAGTTAGAGAAAAATGGGGATGGCGTTAAGTCATCATGCTCCTTATATCCTGGGCAAAACACGAGCTACAATGACCGGGACAAAAGATTGTAATCTTGTAAGGATAAGCTAACTTTAAAAACTTGTTCTTAATTTGGATTGCAGTCTACAACTCCCTTGTATAAAGCTGGAAAACTTTACAACATTACAAAGAATTTCAAGATATTATAATTATTCTTGGGTTGGATTAATTATCTGAAGAGAAATGCTTAACTATAGCAAGAACATGAAAAAATGAGCGTTTTTTATCATGATCTTTTTTTGTAATTGAAGTATTTATTGATTTCCCGAGAAAATATATTGATATAGCATAAATAATTAATTAGAATAGCATGATGAGGCAATTAATCCTATTAATAATAATTTTAATAATTATAGAGAGATTTTTGCATGAATATGGTGGTGATACTTTGATCATCCAAAAGAGTTTATTAGCTTCCAAGGGTGATTTAAGGTGAAGATTGGTAACGAATCAACATTTTTTATTTAGTCTATACCATTAAAAATAAGATATACAACCTAATAATTGACAATCAAAACTATGAAAATATAGTATTTATGGAGATAATGAAGAAACTCCAAATCAAGATAAAAAAAAAACATTTTAAACCCTACAAGTTGATTTGAATGAACAAAGATACTGAGATAATCATGAATAAATAATATGTTGCATCATTTTTTATGAGAAGAAAAAATATAATGATAGTAATTTGGATGACATGATGTTAATGGATACATGTCACATATTGTTAGGTGCATATTATTAGGTAGACTTTGAAAATATAACGGATGTGATGTAAATAATAGATGGTATGACATATATACTCTCAACATAAAAGGAAACTACGTGGTGTAAACACCAATGAGGAAAGGGTTAATTACTGAAATTGATTCAAATAAGCGTATAATATTATCGTTGTTACATTTCATAAGAATACTAAGAATCAAAAGATGGTATATATTTTAATCCCCGATAATAATGTTGTAAAGGAGGGAGGAGGCTAAGATAGTCTTAGAAAATTTAAGGATGTTAAAACAATTGCTTTAAGGATTCCCACACAACAAATATCTATTACCAAATCATTGGTTCTAGCTTATTGAATAGACCATCATCCAACCTCGAACCCAAAAAGGCTGAACAATTGCAGTGTTAGGTGGTAAAGTTAAGGTATATTTTTGCAATTATTTTTTTAATAAACCAATGAACGGTGCTATTCAATTTTATTATTATTTTTTTTTAATGAGAAACTCTCGCTTACCAACTTTTTAGTTGGTGAACCACTGTTTTTATAATTAAAAAATAATTATGCTTTCCAACCACTATTTGTGTTTTTTTGGACTGATGAATTTTAAAGAAAAATTTTATTTATTTATTTTTTTGTCGTCCCCTAAGGATTAGAAACCTGAATAATATAAGGACTGTACGTATTTACCAATCATATTAAATAATTTAAAAATTAATTGTTTAAGAATAATGAGGGAGAAAAAGAAAACAAAACTAATGGAGTGATAAAATAAAAAAAACATGACGAGCTTTCTTGCTTTTGGTGTAAAAAAATCACAATTTTATCCCAAATATATAATTAATTCGATACAAATTGTTAACTTATTATGAAAGCTTATTAAGCTCATTCGTCGACCAATCATCAAAATTGATTTTTGACGGCTTGCAGCCCCCTCCCAGTCATGATGACGTGGAGCATCGATAAAGTGCATCTTCATTTTTTCATGAATTTTCCGGTAAAAAAATAATGTGTGATTTGATTTTCACCAGCACAATATTTTTTGGATTTTTTTTTAAGTGGAAAAAAATCGTACAATCGTTATAAAAATAAATCCAAAACACCTTTCAAATGGGCCCTGAAAGAACCGTGATACATTTTCCGACGGCCTATTCTAAACCCCGTTCAATTAAAAAAACCATGCCGTTATAACTTTTTATTTACTTTGGGTTGTTTTTTTTTACATTTTAAAAGTATTTTTAAAAAAATTTAACATTTTATATTTATTTAAAATTAATATATTTTTAGTATTTTTAAATTATTTTGATGTGATAATGTCAAAAATAATATTTAAAAAAATAAAAAAAATCATTAACATGTATTTTGACATGAAAAATTATTTGAAGATCAACCATAACAACACTCTCAAATAAATAACTTGGAAACGAAAATTAAATTGTGTTTTTTTATTTTAATTTTTTATTAAAAATTATTTTTTATTTTTATAAATCGTTTTGATATATTGATCTCAAAAATAATTTTTTTTAAAAAAAATATTTTAATATATTTACGAGTGAAAAACACTTTAAACTGTAACCGTTACCACAATCACAAACAATCCATGAAATAAATTAATTTATTGGCTCTAATTAAGAGCATGAAGATTATTATTTTTATTGTAATGTTATTAAATTTGGGTGAAAAAATAAATTTTAAAATCTTTCATCTTGTATCTTTGCCTAACATAGTTTCCAATTAAAATCTTATAAGAGTTAACATAAAAGCATGGAGCTGCTAAAAAAATGATATTTTTTTAAAAATATATAAAAATGATAATATATCAAATAACTCCGATCACATAAGACTTGATTCATAAACTTAGCTATGTTTAATAACTTTTTTAAAAAATAATTTTTATTTAATTATATAAAAAAATTTAAATGTTCACAATTTCAATATTAAAATTTAAATGTTTATTAGATACTGTAATAATCATGAACAAAGTAGGAAAAAAAACATTTACAAAGTTTTTTCCCCGCTAATTCAATATCCATACATGAAATGGGAAAAAAAATAAAACATTGTATTTTTTAAATTATTATCAGCATTAAATAAAAAATCAAATTGACTTAAAGTTGACAATTAAACCCCCGTATTCAAGCTTTAAAAATTAATGTTTTTTAAGAAATACCTTAGAGCAGCTAAATGAGAAGTCAAACGTTCTTTGCCTTTTATTTCTTCACTATTTGCATTCCAACGGAGGAGCTAAACAAATAGCCAAAATGACTATTTGTTTCCTTAACAGCCATTTCTACATTTAACTGTAGAAATGACCAAAATGATAGCTGGTGGCCAAAGGGCAAGTTTTTAAACA
>NW_011500048.1:213078-214562 GCF_000495115.2 Populus euphratica | reverse complement strand
GTGTGGATGGATTCAAATTTTCCAAGTTCTTTTACCACCTTTCTTATGAACGAGTCAAAAAATATTCTCTCTCAACCAAGTGATTCTAATAAATTAATTGATGATTTAACATGCTTGAATTTAAATGTCCATTTGGCAAAAAAATCATAAAGAAGTAAAAAATTATCACTAGAGGAGGATTGTTTACTTAATTTACTTGTCTTTGCATAATTAAATATAAGCAAGGATCTAATTATGGGAGTTGAGCAACAAACAAAACAATTATGGGCTCATATACATGCTTACTTTGTAGAGAATAGAGGAAACTTGAATAATCATTCCCACATAAGGATCTCAAGTAGATGGCAAGAAATAAATAGAGAAGTCGGTAAATTCGTTGGATTTGTTACTCAAATTGAAAATCGTTAGCAAAGTAGAATGACCGAAGAATCAAGGGTAATGTTAATATTCATTTCTATGTTAAATTGTTTAACATATATTTTAACATTATTTTATTTATTTATTTATTTACTAGATTAATGATGCTCGGTAAATATATGCTTCTTGTGTTGGCAAACGATTTCAACTAGAACATTGTTGGGTTATCTTAAGAAAAGAACTCAAATGGTAATTTGAGCGTGTAAGTCAACATCAAAGGTCAAACAAAAAACAAAAAGGTCATATCAATGCAAGTCCGGCTTCATCAACTCCATCTACCCCTGATTCTGTTAGTTTAGGAGAAGATAGTGAACCATTGATTTATCAAGATAGACCAATCGGTCAGAAGGCTGCAAAGGAACGACTTAAATGTAGACAAGGAAAAGATAAAGTTGAGGATGTAACTGTAACAAATCTCTTACAATAATTCAGGGATACTCTAGTTGAAATTGAGGATCAGAAGAAACAAGACAGGAAAATTATGTTAGAGCAACAAGCCATGATGATTCAATAAAGTCAAAAGAAACAAGAATTGGACAGGATTGAGAAAGAAGAACAAATTATGAAAATGGATATTTCTAATTTGGATCCAATTTCTGCAGTGTATTTTCAAGATAAAAAGTTAGAAATTATGCAAAAGAGGGGTTTTGATTTTTAATTAACTTTGATTGATTTATTATAATGTAATGAATTTTGAATTAAATATGTAGAAAATTCTTGGTTATTTTAAATACATTGTAATGAAATTGATATCAATTCATAATATTTTTTTAAAGTTCCTTTAACACTTAACAATAACAAGTAGGATTAATTAACTTAAAAGATAACAAACATAATGAAAAAAAAACATAAAAAACTTGAAAATTATGATAACATAAGAAGTTAAAATCTAAAAATTCTACTCGTTGACATATTGTTCCCATAAATGTTCAATCAAATCTTCTTGTAGTTGAGAGCTAGTTGCTCTATCCCTAATTCGATTATGAGTTTGAAGAAAATTATGTAGTTCTTGTATTTCACCATGTGACACTGATAAAAGGAATTGACTTCATGTTCATGGTCAAATC
>NW_011500048.1:189497-212161 GCF_000495115.2 Populus euphratica | reverse complement strand
TATTAAAATATAATTGATTTTTTTAAATAACTTTTTACCATTGGAATGCACATAATTCAAAAAGCTATATTTACACTATTCAAAAAGCCATTTTCATCATTTGGCTCTTCAATATAGTATTTTCTATTGGAGATGCTCTTACACTGAATTTAAGTGCTATTTTACTTTTTATATGCATTATAGTAATTTAACTTTGTAAAGAAAAAAAATAGCAATAACATTAACCAATTAAAAATAGCTAATTCAAGTAAGTGAAGCTGTGTGTGTATGAAAGTTGTTGCGAGAAAGACCAATAGTTTGACTGTTTTAAACCATATTATTTATCCAAACCAATTATCCAAACTTTAGTTAATATTCTAAATTTACAATAAATGAAATTAAAAACCCCAGTTAAATTAAAAAATTTAATGGTCAATAATTGAATGCTAGATAATAAAATTGAAAAAAAAATTCAAATAAAAAAATTAATCAAAGCTAAAAAATGAGAATAAACATCAAATATGAAAGGAAAAAAAAAATAAAGGGGTGAAGTTAAAAAATAAAATAAAATAAAAAAATATCTTAAATTGAAAAGGAAATTAAAGAATTTGCACCAAATCTTATAGATAAAAAAAAAATTAACAGAGAATGCAATAGAAAACAAAAAAAAAAAACGAATAAAAAAAAGAGGGACAAAATCAAAAGAAAAATAACTTGAAAGGCTGATCAGAATTGTGGAGGGCTAGGCATGAATTTTCAGTGGGGAAAGAGAAAAAAAAATAATAAAAAATAAAAAGATATCACTTAAGAGCTTAAAAATAGTGAAGCTGCTGACAGACTAACATATTTAATACACACATCAACAATTTTTACCTTTTCTTTTCTTTTCTTGAAATACAACTCGACACTTAAGACCCAAATATTATTACAATAAATTCATCATGCAATTATTAATTAGCCCCTCAGCTTTTGAGAATTTGAATCCAAATGTAATTATATTGTAGCAAAAATGATGAAGTGCTTGAAAAGATCACTGATCATAGTTAAATGATTTTTTGCTTTTAGTATGTAAAAATATAATAAAAAAACAAAAACACCCCTAAATAATTTTCAAATAACAAATGAACCAATAAAAAATACAATTTTCTCCCAAAAAAATAGCATTCCAAGAGTCTTTTCAAGGAAAAAATTGTCATTTTACTGTTACAATTCATAGTGAATAAAGACATATATAGTTATTTTCCCCATACTTTAACTTTTTTTAAAATGATATTTTTTAATTAAAATGTATTAAAATAATTTTTTTTTTATAAAAACATATTAAAATTATTTAAAAACATCTAAAATATTATCAAATAATTCTTTTTAAAGAAAAACTAAACACTTATGACAAAGAAGAAAATATTTGAAAGTATATTAACAATTATTTTTAAAATGATTTTTATTAAAATATATATGAAAATAATATATATTTTTTATTTTTTAAAAATAATTCTTAAAATCAGACAAATCTAAATATTTTTTAAGCCATGTATCCAAAATTCAAGAGAATCATAGATCACAGCAGCTACGTGAAATGAAAGGCCGCGATATTGTCATATATATAACGAAAAAAACGGTGCGTTTTACAATTCTACGCGGATCTGAGTAAAATCACACCAAATTCTCTCGTCAATTTCCACCATCTCCATCACTAGTAGATCTCGACGGTCAATCTTCGCCGTTCACAAAAAAAAATGGTGCTAGTATCCGCCGCACGTGATTACGTAAACCGGATGTTGCAGGACATCTCCGGTATGAAGGTTCTCATTCTCGATTCCCAAACGGTAATTTCTTTTTCTCACTTAATCACTGAATTATATTTTTATTTTTCCCACCATTTCGTTTAATCCACTCGAAATTTGTATAATTACTGTTGATTTCTCGTTAATCAAAGCAATTTCCAGGCACAATAAAATACAGAACAATTTTTTTAGGATCGAAAACCCTAGCTCGTATTAAGCTAAAGAAGATGAGAAATGTGAGTTATGTTAATAATGTGTTTCAGGTTAGTATTGTAAGTGTTGTGTATTCACAATCAGAATTACTACAAAAGGAGGTATTTTTGGTAGAATTGGTAGATTCTATATCGAAGTCGAAAGAATCAATGTCGCATCTTAAAGCAGTATACTTCCTTCGCCCAACATTGGAGAATATTCAGCATTTGCGGCGTCAGCTGGCTAATCCTAGATTCGGAGAGAGTCATTTATGTAAGTTCTTATCAAAGAGTTTTGGAGGCTCAGTAATAATTTTTTTTTTCATTTAAGTTTTTTATTTGATCGTGATGTATTTGCAGTTTTCTCCAACATGTTGAAGGACACTCAGATTCATATATTAGCTGATTCGGATGAACAGGAAGTTGTGCAGCAAGTTCAGGTACATCATTTTTCTTGATCTTTTATCTATGAACTCATTTGTAATATATTATGTTTTCTTGTAGTAAATGTAGAGTATAATGCACATGTGAATTGAATGTCTGACGTGACTGGATCAACTGTCTTGCAAGAAAATCATATTAAGTACCACCTGGTGGAATTGTATAACTGATGAAATTCTCAAGTTGCCTAGCACAACTGCCCGGATTTCAGTCATTTCATTCTAAAATGCTGAGAGGAAGGGTCTTGAGTAGGTCATGTTTCATAGGGTTTTGCTTTCATCGTAGTAGAATTGGTCAATGTCCTTCTGTTTTAGAACCTGTCCAGAGCAATGTAGAAACAATTAGGTCACTGTACTAATGGTCTGATGTTGGCGTATAGTTGCATATATCTTTTCGATAGGAGATAAGATGCTCTTTACTTATCTGATTAAAATGGTTGTCTTCTACTTAGTGAATGAAAAGAGAAGTAATGTGAGTGCTCATGGCGTGGCATTGTGGGTGTTGTCAAACATTATTACTGTAATTCATTAGATTTAGAGAATTTTGAGCCTTTAACAGAGGAAATAGAAAAAAAGACCTTTTTAACTAATGAGTCATGGTCTATTTGCAATGATTGGGAAACTTCCTCCAACAGGAAGTTGTGGTTACTTGATGTGATTAAGGAAGCATCAAATGAGCATTGCCTTTGAGCTTTAATGTGTTAATTGATGTTAAGGACCTGATGTGAGACTACCAACAAAAAGCTGTTGGAATGTTGCATTGGCACTAAAGCATAAACGAAATTATGCCAAACTCATTGTGTTGGATCAAATATTGTTTCTTGTGGTAGGTTGAATGACAGATAGGTTTATTGTACTACTCTTTTGACATGTGAACTAGCTGGCTTTACTTGATATATGTTTTGTGAATTGTCAATATGTGATTGTATTTGCCAGCAATCTGTTCCATATCCACCTTCTTGCTCAGTCTTTAATTTCAGATGCTTTAGATACATTTTCCTTCTATTGATCATGCAGGAGTATTATGCAGACTTTGTTGCAATTGATCCTTATCATTTCACTTTGAACATCCCTTCAAACCACATGTATATGCTTCCAGCGGTTGTAGATCCTCCTGGTTTGCAACAGTTCTGTGATAGAATTGTTGATGGCATATCAACGGTCTTTTTGGCATTGAAACGAAGACCTGTTATTCGATATCAAAGGACCTCTGATATTGCAAAAAGGATAGCACAGGAAACATCAGTGAGTGATACTTTGAACTGATGAAACTAGAGTAACATACATTCCAACTAAACATTTCTCTGGGAACAACTCTCATATGTTGAGTCACAGTTAAACCTTTTTATTTTCCACATTCATTTCTTACATTCAGGTTAAGATATGTGCACTACATGTGCATAGGTTACTCCATGCTTAGGACAGCAGCAGCTTTTGTTGCAATACCTATATGCATTAAAGAAGTGTCTGATTTTACTATACATTGTCGATGGCGAGCCCTTTATTTGTTCTTTGTAGATCAGTGTCATAGAAAAAATTATTTTTTTGGTTAATAACTTTTGGGGCATGCAGAAGCTGATGTACCAGCAGGAAAGTGGCCTTTTTGATTTCAGACGTACAGAGATTTCTCCTTTGTTGCTTATAGTTGATCGAAGGGATGACCCTGTTACCCCATTATTAAACCAATGGACATATCAGGTTCAAGTTGTGACTATGATATGTGATTTCTATGCTTTTCAAATGTCAGGCATGCCCTGTGAAATATTTCCGAGTAGCAGTTGGGCAGCTCCTTGATTATGTTCATTTATTTTGTAGGCTATGGTTCATGAATTGATAGGTATTCATGATAACAAAGTGGATTTGAGTGGTACTGGAAAATTACCCAAAGACCAGCAGGTTGAGTTGCTTTTTTTCCCCTGCTGTAAATTTATAAAATTTCAAAGAGTTGCATAAGTCTTAAATTTGTGCCCCGTTGCTTTTAGGAGGTTGTATTGTCATCAGAGCAAGATGCCTTCTTCAAAGCTAACATGTATGAGAACTTTGGAGATATTGGAATGAGCATCAAGAGGATGGTGGATGATTTTCAGCAAGTTGCAAAAAGTAACCAAAATATCCAAACAATAGGTTTGTATTTGGCAAGATTGAACATCCATATGTTTGGTAATTTAGTTAATCTCTATAGTCGCATCTAGGATTTTCAATTTAAACAGAAAATATTTTGAATTGCTGCAGAAGACATGGCCAAGTTTGTTGACAGTTACCCTGAGTACAGAAAAATGCACGGCAATGTTTCAAAGCATGTGACATTGGTCACAGAAATGAGCAAGATAGTTGGAGAGCGAAGGCTGATGTTAGTTTCAGAAAGGGAACAGGATTTGGCTTGCAATGGTGGGCAAGTGGCTGCATTTGAGGTATTGCTTGTATTCTGACATATTCCAGGTTTTCCTTATTTTCTTGCTTGATCTGAGCATGAATTTTAAGCTAAAATCAACAATATATGATAGGTCTGATGCATTTAAACAAACTGACCAAACTGCATGAAAAAAGCAATGAGGGAATTACTGTGCTGGTACCTTAAGATTTTGTTATAGATTGATACTTTTGTTGGAGATCGTAGTAACATGTGTTCAAAATGAATATGGAGCGGAAGAAAAAAGAAAAAATAGCCAAGCCCAGATGTTCCAGTGAGAATTGGAGGACAAGTAGAAATATTGGGGTCTGTGTAGCGATCGGAACCCAGAAATGTACGTGGCTTTGCTTTTTAATGCAAGAGATGAGGATCAGGTTCCTAATGGAGTACAGCATTACATTTTTTTACACCAATTAGGTGACTGAATGGGTGTTGCATTATTATTATGAAATTAACGCAAGTGAAATTATTGTTAATTATAAGTTATATGGTAAATTAGAAATAGGAATGTGAATTTTCAAGCTTGATTGGTTCTTCACATGTCAAAAGAGATACATGATTCTGTTAAACTAGCATTCCATGTTACTTCTTACATAACATTTTAGTCTCTAGGACTTTTTTATCAGTTGATATTGTTTGCCACCTGCCTTGTAATTTTTGGAAAGCCTTAGATTTATCCCCGTTGTAATTAGTGATATCTGATTTCACAAAAATATTAGCTGATAAGATCTAACGGCAATCTGATGCTATACTCAGAAATACATGGTGCAATTGTAAAAGCTTGACCTCCCTTCTTCGTATATTTTTGCAGGCAGTGACAAATCTTCTAAACAATGAAAGTGTTTCTGATATTGACCGACTACACTTGGTAATGTTATATGCATTGCGCTATGAGAAGGAGAGCCCTGTTCAATTAATGCAGCTTTTTAACAAACTGGCTTCTCAATCTCCCAAGTACAAGCCTGGGGTAATTTATCTAACCAGAATATTGCTAAATAGCTGTACTAGTCTCAAGCCTTGCTGTATAAACCTGGGGTAAATCAGTAACATGTTTAGTGATGCATAAAATAATTGTTAAAAAAAATTAAGAAAAATCATGTTAAAGGGGCCATCATTTATGTTCAGAAACGGTGCTTAATACCGGTGGAAAGATATATATTAGATCATTGATCATGTCCTTTTCAGACTCTTGCATTATATTACATAACTGACAATGAGAAGAACTACCGGCCAAAAATGTTTAATCTCATTCCTCATTTAAAATTGAGACTACTTTAACTTGCTCTTAAGATTATTTTTTGACATTCAACCTTCTTTGTGAAGCCCTGTCTGACTGTACTTAGATATCTTCTGTCCTTTGCTGTGGCTAGATAAGAAAGCTAAATGGTTAGATATATTGATTATCATGAAATGGCAGCTAGTCCAATTCCTCCTGAAGCAAGCAGGTGTGGATAAGCGAACCGGGGATCTTTATGGGAACCGTGATCTTCTGAACATTGCTCGTAACATGGCTCGTGGTCTTAAGGTTTGAGTAAAAAAATATTCTTTTTTTTCTTTTCCTTCATGTTTCCTTTTTTCTTTTCTTTAGATATCTGTAAGTAGATGCTTATAGTCTTTTATCTTTGCATTTTTGTGATAGGGGGTTGAAAATGTATACACCCAGCACCAGCCTCTTCTCTTCCAAACTATGGAAAGCATAATCAAGGGGCGGTTGAGAGATGTGGACTACCCATTTGTTGGAAATCACTTTCAACAGGGAAGGTTAGTATTGTAAACATGGAGAAATCATGGTTATTTCTCAATTTTAGTTGCAGAATCGTTCATGTGATGCTGTGGTTATACCCCTGTAAATAAAGCCAAACTGATCATGATGATTTGTTGTAGTACCAGACCCACCTACATATTAGAAAATGGAAAACCACAATGATTTGCGTTCTATGTGAATGATTTATATTTATTCTTGGTGTAGGCCGCAAGATGTGGTTATTTTCATTGTTGGTGGAACAACATATGAGGAGTCACGCTCTGTTGCTCTCCAAAATGCCAGCAATTCTGGAACTCGTTTTATCCTTGGTGGTTCTGTGGTTCTCAATTCTAAGAGGTAAATCTGTCCTCATTCTGTTCTCATGGGTGCTCAGAACAGGACAACACGTCCTTGAATTACAGCAACCTTTTGGCTAATGTAGCCTCCTCCTATGCTTCCCGCATGGTTACAGGAGTTCTAGCATTATATGTTTGCTTGATTTTCATACACATTTGTCCATGCATCTGAAGGATTGAGAAATTATTTGAGGTCTGTTCACTAAAAGTAATATTTAGGTCAGGCTCATATCAAGTTGGCTTGAAAGCCTCTCTGATCTGGGATTGTTCACTCAGCTTCTACTTGCCTGTTGGTGGGAGCTCGGGATATTGTTGCATCCAAAAGAAATTTTGGTCCAATCAATTACTAATGTAGGAGGTGTTTGTTAATTGTTTAGGATAGATATAGGGAGTAAAGCTGATAGGAACTACTGTACCCACGCATGATGAGATGTTCGTGTGCAGGTTTCTGAAGGACCTGGAAGAAGCACAGAAAATAGCTAAATCCAGCACCAACGTAGTTTGAAGTACAATTCCCATCTGTAGCTATTTGAGATCCATGTAAATACTTGTTTGCGGCTTTAGAAGGTCATTGTGTTTTGATGACTAGAAGTGGAAAAGTTGTCCAGAAGATTGCAGCAGCAGCAGCTTCATGACAGGTATTGCCGTGTTGTTACTGCAACGGGCAAGAGTTGGATAGATGAATTTCACTCCCTTGCATGGCAGTCGGAATGTGAAGAGTTTCAAAAGCCTGTGGCACTGGTAAATTAATGTTCATGCATGTATCATCTCACCTAACCTTCCAAGAACCCCTAACGGACAGCTTCGTCACAATTTTCGGCTAACCAAGCCACAGTCAGATCTCTTGGTGCTTGGATTTTTAGTTTCATACAAGAAAGAAGGAACCCATGGTTTTCTTTATAGAGTTTCTTACATTGGTGTCAGTTTAAACGAATGAAAAATAAAATAAAATTGTTGTCCACATCTATCAAACTGCTCCTTCTCCAAGTTCTTTGAAACACCTACAAATTAAGTCTTTAATATTTGACTTTTGATGAAACTACGGCTTTGTTTTTCAACTAGTTATATTGTCCGCATGCACACGATATGTGAATTGATGATGTTCTAAGACGAAGTGTGCATGTTATGAGTGGAAGTGTGCATAAAAAGGAAAGAGATATTTTAAAGAGCTACTTACGTGGAGGTAACGAAACTATATTTGTCAACTTGAAACGATTAAGCATGTAGTAAATAATTATTAATTGTCAATTGGAAACGATTAAGCATAATTATTAATGTAACCCAGAACAATAATAAAAGTAATTAAGAATAGATGCTAATTTTTTTAACTAAGATTTTGTTAATGAGCATGAGCTACAGTAAGTAGTCGCAGAATTTTAGGTTAAACTTTGCAATGGTAATACCAATCGTTCTATGCAAATCCAGCAGTGGTCCAGCAAAACATCACAAAAGAGAGGCTAGGAACCAAGGTGACTGTAAGGCAATGACTAGTACATACAGAGCCAATGAACACCAACAAAAAAAGTAGGTAAAAACCAAGATGTGTGGAGGCGAGCAACAAACCAAAACTGCCTTTCCAAAAGTGAGGGTCAATCCATTCCAAGCTAGATGGGAATGGGGCTGACGTAATCCTAAGGTAGAAGAATATGCTAACGAATATATAAAGTAAAGCTAGATGGGATAGTGGCGTGATGAATGGAGGTAAAAACGAATGTAGCAGAGGCAACAGCCTATGAATGGGGAATTTTGATTCTTAACTTTGCAGGAGAATGATTATGTGACACTAAGAAATGAGAATTAACAAATCAAACATCGTAGTTGCAGCAAGCAAGGATTGAAAATACAAATGATTTTGGAAAAAAAAATCAATATCCAACAACACCACTTATTTTCTATTCCTACAGCACTGCTGACCTTTGCACATCAGAGAATAGAAAAACAAAAAAATGAATCCTCTCATTCTCAACCTCCCATAGACAGCACAACCTCTCCCTGCAAAAAACAAAAGTTATTGACCGTGGTTCCCCCAAGCCAAAAGAAGCATCTTCAATGATTGAATGAGCTGAATTATCTATAGAAAAAAAATATAGGAGAAAGCAACTGATCAAAGACCGATAATCTCTTTCAACTGAGGTTCTATTCCAAGGCAATTCCAAGCTAATGTAAATTGCATGTCTTGAAGTGCCAAGAACATCACAGATAGCAATCAATCAAAGGCTTTTATTGAACAAAGCATAGTAAAAAAGGAAGATGGCAATCGAAGACAACGAAAGAGAGAATTCTGGCAACCAGAAAAAAGAAGTATAAAAAAAATAAAACAGCAATAACATTGCAGAAGCAATGGGAAAGAGAGAAAAGCACCAGAAAGATGGATGAATGGAAAGGTAGATAAATAAATGGAAAGTAAATTAAAAAACTCAAACAACCTCCAAATTCAACATTCATAGCAGAGTAAGAAAATGAGCGGGACCTTAAGGATGAAAGAGGCCCAGGGCAATGTTTATGAAGGTACAGAATGCAGAACAGCCTGAAGCTTAAAAGATGTCTGAGCAAAGGCGATCAAGAGCCCCTGTGGAACACATAAACAAGTAAATTCAGCATCAAAAGACAAAGGCAAAACCAATTAAAGCGTTAGCCATGAGTGAAATAAAACCTCAGCCTTTAACTTGCAAATCACAACACTATAAATCCTTGACAGAGGTTTAGTGCAGAGCACCCCATCCAAATGACAGTGTGACAAGAAAAAGCAAAGCTTGAAAGAGAAGAGAATATGAATTCCAAAAATAAAGTGTTTTCTAAACATACCAAGCACCCAATGAAAATGAAAGCAACAAAAAAATCCACAATAAAACCATCCAATGATGCTGCAGGAAGATACTGCCATGCATGCTTCCCACCCTCCATAGACGTGAAATCCCAAGATCATGGCTGGCATCAACTGGTGGCCAATCATATTCCCTGGCATATTTGGACCCTCAGATAATAGCATGCTTTTAGTCAAAACCACACACCATATAGGCAGTAGCAGAATCTACCTCAGAAGCAAAAGGAGAAATAAAAACAAAAAAAACCATCCACACAGACAGACACAGACAAAATAGAAACCAACAACATGAATATAAAAACCAATCCTTGGTGCAACAACGTAGAAATGCGAGCTCAAAATACCAGCCACCATGGAATGCCGTCTAAAGACAATATAACATAAACCGATGAGAAACTTGAAAAACCTGCATAGCAGTGCATTAATAGAAGTACCAGAAGGCAACCAATAAAACAAGAATCTTGTCAGCTCAAGCATAATGAGCAGAACCCAAACATGTGAAGCCATCAAGAGGAAATGAAAGAAGAAAAAAACAATTAACATGATGGTCGAAAATAAGAAAACTTCAACCAACCAAAAAAAGAAAAAAAGAACAGAAGGCTGGAAGAAACTACCAGTAAACAAAACAATGTCACAACACCAGATTAACCAAACAAAAGAATAAGACCTTATAAAGGAGCTGCAATCGATGAAGGCTCTTAAACCTAAACCACCCCAGCAGCTTTTTATTAAAAGAGAAGACGTCAAAACAGTAGCATGCCACTCTAACAAAAACCCAAAGAAACAAGACATGAAGTGGCGGAACATTAGCAAGATCAATTTTATTTTTTTTCATAAAGGAACCAAACGAAAACAATTGTTAATGGAACCAACCCACACACATCTTAACAGCATTGGAAGGAAAACCGGAAGCAAAGTAACTAAAAACAAACCAATTGCTAACACCCAATTCAACGTCCAATCTAGCACAGCAATCACCAGCCCTCTCAAAGTCACTGGAGGATTTAGGACAAAGACAATTGCGCCTTGCATTTAATGAATGATTATGACTGCATGCCGTTCTTTGCTTGACAACCCTTAACAGCCCAACCAAGCCAGATGAAACCCAACGACTTCCTGGAGCCCAAGTCCAAGACCAGTGCACCCTCTGTAGTCTGTAGGTGAACTTAAACCGAGAAGATATGTGAGGCACCCCCAAAAAACAAACCATGAGAAAACAAGGAATCCAAACATGAAAGTCTAGCCGCTCACAGCTGAGGAGTCGAAGAGCTTCGGGGAGGCGCGAGCACCAACTTTGCTTGCCCACAGGAAGCCCTGATTAACAGCAACGGTAACTGGCTGCGCACGCTTCCTTAACCAACCATGCCTCCAAGAAAGAAAGCAATGAAAAATCCAAACAGCCCCTGCTCAATAACACCTAGCCACTGAATTCATCAAGGATAAAACCGGCAGCACATTTCCTCGAGCAACCATGCCTCTACGAAAGAAAACAACTTAAAAACCCAGACAACCCCAACTAAACAACACCCAGCCACTGAATTTTTTAAGGGCAAAAGCGGTAGCACAATACGACAATCCATGGTAAAAAAGTCTCATCGTCTACATTCATGAAAGCAACGACGTGTTTTATATTTATATTAATGTGACATTTTATTTCCTGGAAAGTTTCAGCAACGCCTGTAACCAAGGATTGACTTTCTAATCTATAAAATGATTGGCAAGTCATCTCACTACATACAGATGTATGTTGCATGTAGGATGATGATCCATTGATGGATCATATGCATGAGAGTTGCAAATGCAACTTTCGAATTCTTGAAATCGAATCCAGCTTTCGATTTGTGACACGACAGGGACTCTTGCTCGATAATCGGGAACGAAGAGATGCTTTTAGCCAATTTCGGTGTCTATTGGTTATCATGAAACTGGCTGCATTTAGCTCCGCAAAATCCCCTAGGTGTAAGCTGTGCAAGTTCAATCATGAAACCCTAGACACTTGTCTGATAATAGGTAACAACTCCTCCAATTGGTGCCAAGGGATTGGCTCAATCTACGTACCCACTCCCCGCCGCCATAAATGGCAACTTTTAAAGAACTCGTCCCTTCCATAGGGTTTATCTCGACATTTGCTCGTCCTTCCTGTACCCCTCCCCCCGGTGATTGTGGCTGAGTAATAGTTTGTAGGCTCCTGTAGCGCAACTTAAAGATTCTGTCTCAGTTGCAGTCTCTGTAAAGCAGTAATATCAGTATCAAGCGTATCTGTATAATAATCATTATTCCTGTCAAAATCTCCTTCGGTTTATCCTGATAGTAAATTCGTATATTGTATGGTTGTTTTTTTAATTATTTTTTATTATAAATATACACAAAAAAATATTTTTTAAAAAATTATTTCTAACATTCCCATATCAAAATAATTTAAAATACTAAAAAATATTAAATTAAAAAATAAAAATATTTTTTAAATACAAAAATAAACAGAGTGGATTTATTGTTGTACATTTATTAACCAAAACGTGGTAAGGTTGGGTGTATTTTTATCGTATGGTCATTTAATAATTTTTTGCTTTTATATAACTTGCTGTGCATTTATGTTTCTTTTATCATTTTTTTAAGACAAAAATGCCCTTACAACCACAAAGAGAAAATAAAAAAATAAATGAAAATCAATTGCTGTACGATGATTCTCATAGTCTCTAGAAAATTCCAGGATTTCCATTTATTAATTAATTTAAAACCATTTAATTTAATAATCATATCTGGGTCTGGGTCCCCCTGGTCTAGTGGTTCCATTGATGAATGTGCAAATTCTTACGTGGTTGGTTGAATCTGGAAAGCCTACGAGCTACTGTCCAATCAACAATTACTTGGATGTGATCGTCTTAAAAAACAAAAAACTCCTCTATTCTCGGTGTCTGGATTAGCCCTTGATAATCTAATCTGACGAAACAAAAATCAAAATTACAACACTGTAATTTATTTTATCTCATCGATCAGTTTATAAGCAGCTAGCATGCCTAGTTTATTTTTGGGCCATAGCTACCCCATTAAAAAAAAACTAAAAGCACTCAATGTTTGATTGTTCATGCAAATATAAAATACTTTGGAACGAATCAGTAAATGATTATGTTATTATTCTTAAATAAAATCATGTAATTAGATATTGGGTCTCTTTATACTTTAGATATACCCTTAAAAAAAATTATGATTCAAATAATTTTCATTCATTTAATGCTTTGGTTACACAATGAGATATAACATTACTTTTAAAAGAATATAGATTTTTTTATTCTTATCGTGATTTTTTCTGTTCTGTTCAAAGTACAATTTAGTCTTTTAATAATAAATAAAAATAATTTAAAAATAGTCATTAAAATAAAATCAGAATTTCTCCAATAAACACTTGTATCCATGCATGCATTGCTTTTCAGTTGTCAAACATGAAGCATTGCATTGTTCTCTTCCCAGTGATTAAACCTGTATATATGTTAAATTAGCGGTTGGATTCTAGTAATTTTTTTCTTCCCCCCCCCTCCCCCCCCTCTTTTCTATCTTTTCATCTTGAGTCTCGCATCAATTGTTATAGAAAATAAAATGTGACTTGATTTTTTTTTTAATTTTGACTTTTAACATCTTATTTCATATAATTTTTGTATTTAATTAGATTTTTATTCTTTTGATTGTAATTTTTTTGTGTTATCCTTTTCTTAATTTATTTTATATTTTAATGTAGCACCTTATTATTTTATTTCATTTAGTTCTTATACCAGACTTGATACTTATTATTTTGATTACTATTTATTTTATTTTTTAATTTTGGATAATTAAAATTTTTGCTTCAATTTAATTTTTAAAATTTTATCATTTAATATTAGATTATTGGGTCTTAAGTTTCTTGATTTTTTCAATTTTTTATGTAAAGTTATCTTGATCTCATATCCTCGATCTAATATTAGTCAAGTTAACCTGAGTTGATTTAGGTTTTTTATTTTATTTTTTAAATTATATTTTTAAATTATATTTTTTATCATTTAGTTTGTTTGAAAGTTGACTTTCAGTGTTTTATTTAATTTTTTTTATATAAGGTTATCTTAATTTTATATTCAGGTTATGAATTTAATATCTTAACTCATAATTATTTTTTTTATTTTTTTTAATTAGGTTATCATTCAATATTTATTTTGCTGGTAATGGAGCTTTGAATTCTTTCATTTTTCTTTTTATAATTTTTTTCCTGATCTTATTAAATTTGTTTTGTTATTGAATAAGATTAATAAAAATATTTTAAAATATTTAAGATTTTTTTTATATTATTGAATTTAAAAAAAAAAATCATGTGAATGAATTCTATATTTTACTTATTCTTTTAAAAATATTATAATTATCTATAAATTGTTTTACATTAAAAAACCTACTTGCAGTATAGGACACGCCTATCTAATCCCGTTAGGGTTTTTTTTCTTTACTGCTGGGTAGTCTTTACAATAAATAGCCATCAAACCCTACCAGAGCATTGCTCGTAGCGCACGAAAAGTAGGACCATGCTTATGCTCCAAATTTCATGTCTCAAAACTTTAGCATGGACCAAGTCTTGAGATGAATCATCATTACATTCTAATTACGTGTCATTTTTCGTTGGTTTGGATTTCAGTTGACGTATATGGCGGTCTGCTTACACAAGTACTGTTTCTATTAATAAAAAAAAAAAACTAAAAGCGGACCAAAAACAGGTTCGCTAGGGTTCTCCATCAAGTGGCAGAAACACAGGACACAACATTAAAACTGGTTTTTAATAAATAAGACAGCTTGTGATGGATCAAGAGAGGAAGACAGCCTGTGATATTGCCATACAAGTAAAGATCAAATGTTCTGGTCTGGGTCAACAAAACTTACCCTACATACATTATTATGGCAAATGCAGATCGCAAGGGTAACAAACTCTATATAGTAGCGTTAATATTTCCTCCAGTTCATGATCTCCATCTCACAAAACGGGCAAAGCTACCTAGTACAGTTCGAATAATAAAATGGTTTGCAGAAACGTACGTACAAAATTCAAGGCTGAGGTCTGCCTGAAACAGTCCCGAATTTTACTTTTGAAAAATATTCGATCAAAAGGCAAGAAGCTCCAAACTAACATGTAGTGACAAAACTGGCTTGGACTGGGCCAAACCCCACCATGATGCACCTGTGTTTCTTTCTTCTCTAGGCTTTTATAATTCGCTCCAGGTTAGTGCTCCTCTGCTAAAAGATGGAGGAACAACATGCGTTGCTGTTTCCCTCTTTACCTGCATCCAAGCCTACCAGTTCACGGTTGTGCATGACTGAAACTTTTTTGCAGTTCTTGGAGAGCCATTTTGACTGCATGTACTTGGCTTTCCTCCATGGAGGAATATGGAGACCCTTTTCTTTAAATGATTCTTTAGCAGCCGAGCATAACAGCGAGATTATCTTGTCAAGTCTCTCTTCAGTGCCGATGAAGACTGAAGGAAGCGTGTTAATAAGATCTTTGTATGTCTGTGTAGGCCTTGCCAGCTCAAACTGAGATCTAAAATCCATATCCAGTATCAGCCTTGTTGCTTTGTTGCTAATGTTGTTGTCCATGATCATCACATCTATGTACTCATAATCACCTGTAAAGTGGAAAACTGAAACCCCAAACAGATTTTGTAAGAAGATAATAAAAAAAACATAATATTCACTGATCATGCCAGTCTTAAAAATTGATTAAAGCAAAGAGAGATGCACCTCTGTGGCCAAAAGTGGAAGCCCAAGAGGTTTTACATAGAGAAGCTTCATAACCATCCATTTGCAATCTCATGACCACCCATTTCTTGAGACTACTGGGTTCTCCCATATCTCTAACATACATCAAGACTTTGTCAAGAACCTGAGTCTCAATATCGCTCGCCTCCAAAATAATATCCTAAAAAATACCAATCACGTCCCGAGCAACTAAAATCAGACATAGAGGATCTTAAAACCAGCAACAAAACAGAAATGTAATGATCTTGCAAATAAAAGAAAATGAAGTTAATAGGAAAGAAAAAACAAACCTGCAAACTGGATTGAGATTTTCTGGGGAGAGGCTTTGAAGTTCTCAGTGAAACGGGAGTAGTTGACTGATCTGATTCCATGTAGTCTCTGACCATTTCGACAAGCTCTTCCTCTCCAAGACTACCCATCGTGATCTGTAACACTATTTCTGTTTCTTCCCGGGGGGGTTTACATGAGCTTTCTGTTTATCAAAGACCCGAATAAGTCAACTATTGTTTAAAGTTTGTGTGACAAGCTTCTATGGATATGGTAGATTCTTAACTTGTGTTTTTATTTCATTTTAAGTGCTTCAAGTAATGGTGACGTCACTGTGAAAAGAAAGTCTCCCGATGTCTCTTTTTTAAATTTAACATCAAACATGCAAGTATATCCCAAACCAAATGCTCATGTGTGGGGTGGTCGAGAGTGTGTGTGAGGATTGCCGAGGCCACGAATAGATTTTGGTGTTCTGCTATTCGGTTCGTTCTCGAATGGATTGTGCACTCCCATGAACTTGCTGGAGCTGAAAAGAAAGTTTTTCTATGGGAGCAGAGATGGGGACGGCTGGTGTCATGATGGATAATTGATGAAGAGTAAAATATATACACATGCATTTATATAGGAGAGGAAAAGAAAAAAGGAAGTGTATATTTTATTTATGATTAGAAGTATTGTATTTTTCAAAAAGAAGTATAGATTTTTCACTATCACCCTCTTTCATGTTATCTGAAGTTTTCTTTCAACTCTTTTTTTTTTTATAAGTTGCATATTTGTGATGGTCTGATATTGTGGTATAATGTGGTTTTTTACGATTATTATTTGATTAAAAATATATTAAAATAATATAATTTTAAAATATTTTTTATATTTTATATCAATATATCAGAATTATAGAAAAACACTTAAAAATTATTAATTTGATATTTTTCTAGATAAAAAGTAATTTAAAAAATATTTTATAAAACAAAAACTATTAGAATACCAAACGATATTTTTATTTGAATTGGATGTCATGGATATGACCCAACCATTTTGATAAATGAATTTATATAGAAAAATAAGTATTTTTTTATTCTTTATTATGATGCCTTTTTAGTTTTTTTTATTTGTAAAGAATTTTTTTTCTAACTTATTTTTTTATTTAGTATTATTTGAGTTTTTTTTTTAATATAAAAGGTTGTAATAACCTTTTTCTAAATAGAGATACAGATGAATAAAATTAAATATTTTGAGAGTCTCCCTATATTTATAGTATTTTTGGTATTTAAGAGTTTTGACATATAACAAACTCTTTTATCATTCACTTATGTCTGTATTAATTGATATCAAATCCTAATGATTCTTGATGATTATTTTATTTTGTTGTGTGATGCAAAATAATCATGGATTAAAGATGTTGCAGAATAGAATGTTATTATATATGAAAGGATGAAGAGGTCCCCTATTAAAAAATCCAAAAATTAAAGTGTTTCATTTATTTGCACTAGTTGTTGTTATTTGAAATTCTAAGTAGCGGGACCCATGATGAGATAGTCTATAAAAAGATATCGTGTTAAGGATTCACGATGGGGCAACTCATATAAAAGTGTTGTGTTATAGATCTATGATGAAGAAACTTTTACAAAGATGTTAAAGATCCATGATAGGGTAACTTAAATATAAAACAGATTTTCTTGATGAAGGATAATTATTTAACTAAAAATTAAATTCAAGAACAAGTTCTTTCTAACTCGAGGGGATTGATGTTAGAGCTTGTTCAAGAAAATAAATGTCTTCCTATTTTTTTATTTTCCTATTCTTATTATGATTATTTTCTAGTGTTTTTTTTTATTTGAATGAAATATTTTTCATAGTTTAGTTTTTTTTATTAAGCATGATTAGAGCTTTTCTATTTTTTTTTCTATAAGGAATTGTAATAGTTTTTTAGCATGTGAAGATATAAATAAATAAATTAAATATTTTGAAAGTCTTTTCTATACTTATGGTGTTTTTGAGGGTTTAATATGTAATAAACCCTTTTATATATTTGTTCTACTTGTGTCCTTCTTTTGTTTTATGTTTGTCATGTGATACATGAACTTTTTTGGTGAGTGTAGTCAGTTTTGATCTTGTTTATTCTTATGTATTGGATATACATCCTAACATATATAAATATCTACATTATATTCACATCCACAACTACACTCATAAGCATTTCATAATTATGTTGTTACACAAATACTCATTGATTCTTTCTTTATAATATGACTGGTCTTATCATTGTTCTTTTACATATCTTTTAATTTTTTTAGAGATACTATGATCACTTAACAAAATTTATTTACTTTGGCCATTATGCTATGTCATTCTATGTATAATTTAGAGGATATTGATTTATTAGTTTTTAAGTTGTGAATTAAATTAAAAAATTAAATATGAAAAAATATATTTAGGCCTTAAAAAACTATTTGATATTATTATTAAATTTGATTCAGTAGGTCAATTTTAAAATTTCTCATTTTGATAAAAACTATTTAATATTATTATTAAATTTGATTCAGTAGGTTAATTTTAAAATTTCTCATTTTGATTCTATATCAAGATCGAGTTTAAAATTAACCTACCTAAAACTTGATTCAATGTGCCCATTCAACTTGAAAAATTCAAGAAAAAACTCGGACGACAGGTAAAAGGTGTGATTTGGATTTTAAAAAACTTTTAAAATTACATTTGTTTTTTATATTATTGAGAGAACAATATATTAGATCAACATCAGTTAATTTTATATTAATTCTTATCTATATTTTTTTTAGTTTTTTTAACAATTAACTAATAATCCATTTTTAGATATTGATTTTTCATTTAAAATCAAATATTCTATAGGCAAGAAAATACAAATTTAAACAAATCTTAAAATAAAACCATCACAACATATTTTATAGGGGCCAAATGAAAAAAAAAGAGTAAAGATTAATGTTCAAAGCGGAAACAACTAAGAACTCGAGGGATTAAAAAGAAAACTTGACCCAATAAACACTATTATGGATATTGAAATAAGAGTGGATGAACAATAGTTTCAAAATGAAATCTTGATAAATAATGTTATCAATAATAATATAAAAATGGATGAATTATATTTGCATAGTGAAATCCTGAAATATTTTAATTTATTTGTTATTGTTAATGTTAATAATTATAATAATATATCATGTTTCTTGTTTGGAATGTACCTTTTAGGCTTGGCTTCCAAACTCGGTAAAACCACCTAGTTTTGTCATTGCTAATGGATCTCAACAACTAGAACCTATTAATCCATTAGTTGATGAGAACATTTGATTTCCAACCATATTTATTACATGGAAAAACCAAAACATACGTGGAAAAACAAAACATTCCCATATTAAGGCTATATTTGGTAATGTCGTTCAACTTATTGTTTTTAAATGATTTAAAAAAAAAAACATTAAATTAATATATTTTTAGGAATTTTTTAATAATTTTAATATATTAAAAAATAAATCTAAAAAATATCATTTTGATAACACATATTAAAAGCAAAATTCATTACAAAAAACTTCATAACACTCATACAACATTACCATATCAATAAAAACCTAAAAAGGTGTGGAAAACATTGCTCTCTCATGCATTAAACACTATGGATTTGAGTGTTTGTTTTTTTTTTTTTTCATATGATCATTTTTTATTTATTATCATTTTTTTTCAATATGATTCTTTAAAATATTTTTTTTTAGGAGTGGAATTAATAGTTTATTTTAATTGACTTCAAAATGATTTCTCGCAATGTTAAAAAAAGTTATAGAATTAAGTTCATGCATAATTTGGTTAAAACATATTCAATTTTCTTGATTAAATATAATTAAAACTCAAAGGACTAGAATAATGCTGAAACAAGTTCCCAAACTTTTTTTTTAAATATTGCAGCCGAAGCCTTTAAATATTGCAGCGGAAGGCTTGTTTTAGATTTTCTAGTACTTAAACCTCTTTTTTAATCATAGATTAATAAGATTTTTTTTATTATTTTGATATATGATTTTATTTTTTTTATATTTTAGTTATTGGGTTAAAGAAAAGAGAGAAAGTTATCAAAAAAACAACATATGAGAGAGAAAGTATATGTTAGCCTAACTTTGACCATTATGTTTTTTTTAATTAAATTTTATTTAAATAAATAATTATATAAAGTTATTCTAGTCTCATGATCTTAGTTATATGTTTATTAAGTAAACATGAGTTGTTTTTTAGATCTTTTTTTTATTTATTTTTTTTTCAAATTCCTTCTTTAATATTAGGTTAACTGAGAATTAAGATTCATAATTTATTTTAGTTTTTTTATATAAGATTATCCTGATATCATAACTTAGTTGTAGATTTGAAAAGTTAACTTGGGTTGATTCATGCTATTTTTTAATTAATTAATTTTTTTAATTTCACCTTTCAACATTGGGTTGGGTGAAAATTGAATTTGATGTTTTATTTTGATTTTTTTATAAGGTTATTTCAATCTCTTGACCTAGATAATAAGTTTGATAGGTTAATTTTAGTTTAAATTGTGTTTTTTTTAATTTCATCCTTAATCATTGTGTTAATTTTGAATTAAACTTATAATTTATTTTTTTATGAGCTTATTATGTTTTTTTTTATTTGAATCATGAATTTAACAAGTTAACTTGTATTGACTCAGCTTAATTTAATATATTATTATTTTAATATTAAAAAATATTATCTTAAATTTTTTTTATTTAAATTATATTTTTATTAATATTACAGGTTGTTTTTAAACCAAAATTAAGTTAATCATCCTGAAATTTAAATTTTTTTATATTAAAAAACATGTTTATGTTATTTAAACATTTGTTTAAGTTAAAAAAATTGAATTGATTTATAATGTGTTGTTGGCTAACGATCTAGTGTTATGTAAAGTTTTATTTGTTTATTAAAAAGATTTTCTTGAAAAGTATTTTTTTACTTTTTTATGTTTAGTCAAATATAGAAAACTAATTAAAAAAATTCATTTTCTAGTTAAAAAAAAACATAAGCGTCAAAGAAAAAATGTTTTATAATTTAAAATATTAAAAAACACTTTTCATGAAAGACCTAAAAATTAAAGTAGTACAATATTTCATTATATATATAATTAATAAAATATTTTAAAATATAATATTATTAGAAAATTATAAATTATTAATATATTTATATAGCAAATAATATATTAATATACAATATAAATATAAAAGTGTATTAATTTAATATTTTAATGTATATAATACTTAAATTTAGATAATGTTGTTATAAAATACATTTGAATATATTATATAATAATTATACATTTTAAATCATATAAATTATATTATAAAATTAGCATACCTTAAAAACAAATTATTTTCAGTATCCTCTAAACACAAAAACAAAGCCACCCCCACTGCCTTCTCCAATCAATGCTGCTCTTCAAGACAAACAACGCCCATCTCCTACCGACTGTAGCTCTAGACGACTTAGCAGCGGCAGCCTCTTTCTCATTTCTGGCCGAAGTCAGCCCTTCTTGCCAACGCCATCCATCAACTGTACAGCGTTCACCACAGTTCCCGACCAACGACCACTGCCCCTCTCAACCTCAACCGTTGGCCAACATAACTTTCCATTAGCCGTTGACAGTAGCGAACACCAATAATAAGGCGAGAGAAGGGCCGGGAAAAATATCTTCCAGTGAAAACAAAGAAGGAAACTGAAACTTGTTGTGTGTATCTTCTGATTTTCAGGTATTTATTGGTGACACCATCGACAGGAGGAAGAAGACTAAAAGTCGGTTCGGATGCACCCATTTTTTATCCTCAACTACGGTGGCTCGTGAACTCATAAACCACCAGCGGTGGGGACGCGTGGATACATATACAACCACTATTTCTCCGCTTTCTAAAATCTTCTAACACTATTTCTTTGATTACAATAGTCTCTCCAATTAAGTCCACGTTCTTAGAAGGTTAATATATAACCTTAAATCATTTTGTTGACAAATTATAAAAATTATGAAATTTTAAGACCAAATACTTATTATTTTGTATAATATTTAGACTAAGATTCTTCTATAGATTGTGATTTTTCTTGGACATTAAATATTAATGCATGAATTATGTTTAGATTAATGTTATTTTATTTAAATTAGTATGCAGTTTAAATAAATTTCATGAAATTAACAAGATTATGGTGAATTTTTAGTTTTGTTTGGTCTTGAGTTGATAGGGAATAATTTGTCTTGAGATAATATACCAAATAAAATAGTTTGATTTTGATTTTTTTTTTTGCTGAATATGGCCTTAGTTTAAATTAAATAATTTTTTAATTTAATTTTTTTAAAATTACCTTGCCGTTAATTTTGATTTTCCATAATTTTTATCCATTCTTATTTAATATTTAGATTTATAATTTATATGCGAAATGTTATTTAATATTCTTTTATCTAGATTTTTATATGATTATAATTTCCACTGATTAAATATTAGATTACGGCTTTATCTTTTTTTTAGTGATAAAAAATAATAATTCATTGATTTTTTTACCCATTACCGTAAAGATTTCACTCCAGGAGGACAACTATCGTGATGTTAGACACATTCAACATAATATATGATATAATTTTTTTTATCACATTTTTTTTATCTTATTTCTTTTAAGAGATCAAATAATTATATTTAATATTTTATATATGCTGGATAACTTAAAAAAATAAAAGTTAATAAGTGATTTTTTTCATTTATTTTTTATTATATAAAAAATAAATAAAATTAATTTTCAATTTATTTTGTATAAGATTGTTAAATATATAAAAAATCAATTAACTTTTCACACACACACAAATATATATATATATATATATATATATATATATATATATTATATATA
>NW_011500048.1:140818-189486 GCF_000495115.2 Populus euphratica | reverse complement strand
ATTTAGTCGAAACAATAATCGATGATATATATTTGAAATCACTTAAAAAAAAATTATTTCCCTACAAACGGCGGCGTAAAAGACAAGACCTAATCTAAAACCGTTGATGAGGGGATCCAAATCTAATCTTAAAATAACGGTTCAGATCTTGCCTGTGATATGAAAACGTGCACGATCCGGTAACATTAGACTCTTTGAATCCCAGAAGGAAACAGAAGTTCCTAACCGCCCAGGGAAAAATCAGTTTACTCATTGACACAACGACACAAAATCCCATAGAAAGAAAAAAATTATGTTCTCAGGAAAATTCTATCCATTTTCCCATATTTTCCCGGGAAAATCTCCACTATTACGTTTGGAACCCTCATTCTTAATCACACGCTAACTGAGCTTTCTCTCATATCTGACGGAACTTGGGATTTCGTTCTTGATTTTTGTGCCCGCCAACGTATGTTTTTTTTATATTAATGTTTGTGTATTCTAGGGTTTCGGTTTTCTCGATTATGTTATGATATTGAGGCTTCAATTTGTTTTGTGTGATTCAAGAATAATCCAATTAGAAACCTAGTTCCTGTTTAGTTTTCTTGAACATTATGTTTTTCTCTTCCCTTTTCTTTATATTTGAGTTTTTTTAATAAAAAGTAATTGGTATAATATGGTGGTTTTATAGGCTAATTAAGAAGATAATTCAATGAACTCAATTCATAGCACTTGATAAATCTCACGAGAACCTCTTGAATATAGATAATGGGGTCTCTGGTGCATTTTAATCGAGTCTTAACTATTTGACTGATATTTGGTGTGATAATTCTTGGTGATTTTTGTGGCTTGTCGTGGTCGCAGGGCTTTTTTCTGATACGATGGTATATGCTGTTTGGGTTGCGATCAAAAGTCGCAAGGCATTGTGATAAACAAGTGTGGGTTTTTGTCCTCCTAGTACTAAAACGTCTGCAAAGTGGTAGATGTATTACAGTTGATGGTTAGAGAGCATTTAACTGCGGGTGCTTAGGTGTCATAAAGCCTTCAATCATACACGGACTTGTTAAATAGCATGTTATATGGTCCTGTTCCATGGAATGGCGAGGGACTTTTTGCTGTTTGTTTTTTCTTTTCGAGCTGGTCAAGTCCACAAGCCATTCAGGGAAAGTTTGGGCATTATATCTGGGAGCTGAGCCTGTTGTAAATGTCAGCTGGCCTATCTTCAGTGCGGGCATATTTGTGCTTCTTGCTCTTGTTCTCTCAATGTACCTTATTTTTGAGCACTTAGCTGCATATAATCAGCCAGAGGTTTGTTCTCATATTTTTTCACAAGTTGTTGTTGTTGTTGTTATTAACTTTGTGCTTTCATCATGATCTTGACAGTTGATTGTTCCCTTGTTAATTTGTCCAGGCCAGTAAAATTGATAGCTATGAGTTTGATTATTTAATTTCAGGAGCAAAAGTTTCTCATTGGACTCATCCTCATGGTTCCTGTTTATTCTCTAGAATCGGTATGAAAGAAGCAACCTATCATTGTCTTCTTCTTCAATTTACAGATGGTAACTTGAATGCTTGAATGTAATGTATTTGCACTAACTATTTATTTATTGAAAAACTTATAATTTGGAAGTTGCTCCTCTGCTGTTAATCCTTGTAGTATCGGAGAGATAGCTGGACAAAAGTTTAGGAAGTGTTAGCCTACTTATATAGCATATCCTAAAATCTATTGGACAAGTTAAGTATGCTAAACTCTGCTTTGTCTGCACTCTATCTGAAATTCAACCCATAGAGTCGACATACCTTATCATCCTGGGAAGGATACTATATCACCACTTACACATTTCCTAGAAGGGCAGACACACCATTTTAGCATAAACTAGTAACATCATTATTTCATTCTACTTAAACATTGGGGCTGCTTAATGCTGCTTTACTTGATCTCTTTGAGTTGTACTTACCATTTTTTCCAGTTTGAAAGGTCAAATGCTATGAGCTTGAGTTGACTAGTACTTGTTTGGTGCAAAAGATTAGCACCTTGACTTGGCATCTGTTTGATAGCAGTTACTAAAAAATGGAGCACCCTGTTGTGAAAATTTGTTAATTTTTGTTTTAGGTGTGGACGATCCATGAACCTTTTACCTATAATGTTTTCTTGGGCAGTTCTTATCTTTGTTGGATTCCAGTGCTGCATTCAACTGTGAAGCAATCCGGGACTGTTATGAAGCTTTTGCCTTGTATTGCTTTGAGAGATATCTGATAGCCTGCTTAGGTATGGGATTTTACCATATTCCTCAATATTCTTGATAGCCTATATATATATATATATATATATTTGCATTCCCTAACTTTATTTTGATAAGATTTTGCTGCTTTAAGGTGGGGAAGAGAATACAATTCAATTCATGGAAAGTCAGACCTTAATCACCTCCAGCTCTCCTCTTTTGGAGGAGTCATATGCTTATGGAGTTGTAGAGCATCCTTTTCCTTTAAATTGCTTTCTGAGGGACTGGAATCTTGGTGCTGATTTCTATCATGCTGTGAAGATTGGCATTGTTCAATATGTATGCACTTGCTTTTATACTCAAAACTTTCCCTTAGTATGACTATTGCAACCTCGAGGCATTCACTGAAACATTTACTGTGCAGATGATACTGAAGTTGATCTGTGCACTTTTAGCAATGATTCTTCAAGCTTTCGGGGTTTATGGAGAAGGGAAATTTGAATGGAGATATGGGTAAGAGATTTTATTCAATGTACCAGCATTTTTAGCATCTTCAAGCTTGCATTAATAATGTTTTGTTTTATCTTTTATCTAACCACAAATGCCATGTACCTACATGGAGCGGACATTAGCAGTTCTTTCAATACTAATAAAATCATGTTTACTTGGTAATTTTCTTTTCATTGTGTCTATCTACTTATATGTAACATGATATTTATTAGAAAAACTAACACAGTTCATTTTCTTGATCTACTTGTGATCCGAGTGAGATTTGTTTTTTGCAGGTATCCATACTTGGCAGTTATTCTTAATTTCAGTCAGACCTGGGCCTTATATTGCCTTGTACAGTTCTATTCTGTGATTAAGGACAAGTTGGCCCCAATCAAACCACTGGCCAAGTTTCTGACATTCAAGTCAATTGTTTTCCTCACATGGTGGCAAGGTGTTGTGGTTGCATTTCTAAACTCTATGGGAGCCTTTAAAGGGATTTTAGCCCAGGAGCTAAAAACAAGAATACAAGACTACATTATCTGCATAGAGGTGTGATTGATTTATTACCATTTATCGATAACAGATGGATAACTCATTTATTTGTGTGGATGCATTCACTTATATAGCTAATTTGGTTTATTAGTGAAATTGATAAGCATGAACTTGATTAGGAAGTGACATTAAAGTAGATATTAATTTAGTACCAGTCCTTGGGAATTCATTGTGGTGTCCCCTACCGTAGAACCATGTTAAACTGCATGCAAGGATTGATAAGTTTGTTATGCTGATCAATATGACACGGCTCCACAACTAAAAGTGATAAGTGTCTTTTAGGGGCCCTCTCTCTATGCGAGTAATTCTGTAGGTGGAATGAGAAATCCTAATACATGGATGAAAGCTATTCTTTGCTTATATGTGGATCTGAATGAATGAAGTACCTCATCAGAGTCTGGTGTTACACTATATGACGCCGAGTACCCTAACAACCTTTACGTGGGAGGACAAAGTAGTGATGTCTTAATTTCTTTACACAATGCTGTCTTCACATCCTATAATATATCCGGTTGAAATATCATAGTAATTGTTCCTCTCAGTTTCTTCAAGTTTAAGGGGATGGTTCTTGTTTTCTGATATCAAATTTGTGATACAGATGGGTGTTGCAGCTATTGTGCATCTTTATGTCTTCCCTGCTGTACCTTACAAGCGAGGAGAGAGATGTGTTCGTAATGTGGCTGTTATGACCGACTATGCCTCTTTAGGAACATCTCCAGACCCAAAAGAGGTTCAGGATTGTGAGAGGTCAACTAGGGTACGTCTAGGTCGGCATGATGAGAGAGAAAAGCGGTTGAATTTCCCTCAGAGTGTTCGTGATGTGGTCCTTGGTAGCGGTGAAATTGTGAGATAATTTGATTTTTCTGTAATGATTTGAATCATTTTTTTTGTTATACATCGCTATCATTAACCTTTAACGCCTTTTCTTGTCACCGCCACTGAATTCCTTGCTGTACTTTCATTTTATCTTCCGTTGTTGCTGACTCTTTACATCTTCTCTTTCAGATTGTTGACGACATGAAGTATACAGTTTCTCATGTTGTGGAACCGGTTGAAAGGGGAATTGCAAAGATTAATAAAACCTTCCATGAGATTTCTGAAAATGTGAAACGCCACGAGGAACGGAGGAGGAGCTCTAAGGATGACAATTATCTTGTTCCCCTGAATACATGGACGAGGGAATTTTCTGAAGCACACGACAACCTTCTTGAAGGGAGTGTCAGTGATAGTGGTTTGTCTAATGGAAAGAGACCGCCGCATCAACCCAAAGGCTCCGCATTTAGAACGAGAGCAGGGAGATAATATTAAAAGCCATACATCACAGAGTAAAATTCAAATGGGCATTCTGAGTTCATGAGGGCTTTTCTGACTGCATCATTGTTCTTGGTATGTCAAAATAAAAAATTTACTGGCGGCCCATCTATCCATAAATAAGGCAATATTTTGATGATGCTTTATTTCTTGGGCCAAACCTCTTTATTTTCTAACTGTGAAATGTACAAAGAACATTCTACAGAACTACCACCATAGATAGAAACTCGTTACAGTTTTGGTTGCGGAGCCCCTAAAATGCTCAAAGCTTTGGATTGTTGGAAATCTCAGTGTGAAAACCCAAACATATTGATAAAAATAGTAAATTACTGCATATGATGGCTATTCACTAGTTCAACAGTTATATGTTTGGAATCACACAATGAGATTCTACTCTTTGACCTTTTGCTCAGCCAAGTTCAAACGAACTGTTAAAATCCAAAACAGAAGCAGATTTTTTAGTGCCGACACTGATAATTGATAGCATGTTATACTCTTGTTTCCCTCTGGTTTATAGCGGTCAATAGCTGTTTTGCATTCTTGGCAAATATACAGTTAACAACAAAAGAATCTTTCTAGGTAGATTGAATGCCTTGAATCTTATCTTTTGCTATGAGAACCAACTGGAAACATTTGATTCATAAAATCCTCGAAAAAAAACTTCAGTATTCATTGTCGATAAAGAATGAGCAGGCGTCAATAAGCTTTATGTGAAAAACAGCTACTCAGTTTCATGATGGGTTGGGTTTTACGTAGTATTATAGAGCTATGATAGCAATTGATATAAACTTCTGATATTATAAATAATAATAATAATAATAATAATAATAAATATAAAATTTCTTTTGCTTAGTTGCTTTTAAGGTACTGTTGAATATGTTGGACAATAATGGACCGGGCTAGATAATATTTTTATGGAGTTTTTTTGGTGTATATTTGGACAATATAAAAATCATTTTTTGTCTTGTTTAAGACCATTCTAATGGATAAATTTTTGTTTCATTATAAAGTACAGGA
Source organism: Populus euphratica (assembly GCF_000495115.2). NCBI lineage: Eukaryota > Viridiplantae > Streptophyta > Magnoliopsida > Malpighiales > Salicaceae > Populus > Populus euphratica. The sequence goes on along the minus strand of NW_011500048.1, from coordinate 183,913 downwards.
TAAGGATACCAATTCTTTATATAATAGTTAATTTAGTTGATTCATGTCAATATAATAATAAAAATAATTATTATTATAGTTTTAAAACCTGACTGGAATTGACTGGAATTAACTTGAGGCAGAACTTGAGTCACAAATCAGGTTATCTATTGACTTGGATTAATATAAAGATAAAACTGATTATTATTGTGGTTTTAAAATCTAAATCAGTAGTCGACTCTAGGTCAGGCTCGGGTTACAGGTTGAGTTGATTATTGATTTGCATCAACTTAAAAATAAAAATAATAATTATTATAGTTTTAAAACTCGACTCGGGGATCAATCTAGGGCTATACTTGAGTCTCAAGTTTGGTTAACCATTGACCTAGGTTAACATAAGGATAAAAAATGATTATTATCATAGTTTTTAAACCTAACACGGGGTTAACTTAGGGTAAGGATCAAGTCATGATTCACGTTGACCATTGACTTGGGTTAATATAAAGATAAAAGTGGTTATTATCATAATTTTAAAACTCAATTTGGTTATCAGCCCGCGATAGACCCAACTCATAGGTTGAGTTAACCATTGACTATAGTCAATGTAAGGATAAAATAAGTTATTAGTATAATTTTTAAAATCAACTTGGAGGTCTACCTTGGGTTAAGTCTAGGTCATTACTTGAGTTTACTATTGACTTGGGTTAATGTAAAGATAAAAAAAATTATTATTATAGTTTTAAAACTTGAATCGAGAATTAACCTACAACCAAGTCTAGGTTTCAAGCTAGGTTGATCATTAACCTTAGTTAATGTAAGGATTAAAATCATTATTATTATAGTTTTAAAACCTAACTAAGAGGTCAAACCGGGTCTAGACTTGGGTCATGAGACAAGTTGACTATAACCTCAAATCAATATAAGGATAAAAATAATTATTATTATAGTTTTAAAACCAAATAAAGAGGTTGACTTGGGGTAATGTCCAAGTCATGAGTTGAGATGGTTACCTCGAGTTGACTTAAAACAATGTAATAATAAAAATAATAATTATTATAGTTTTAAAATCCGAATAAAGAAATGACCCGAGATAATGCTCGAGTTACAGGTTGACCAAATAAAAAAAATTAAAGCAATCATGTTTTGATAAAAAAAATAAAAAAGTCTAACAAGTTGGCTTAAGTTTTTGGCTGAGTTAAATCAAATTAATTTTTACTTCAATTTTTTTAAAATCCTTACTAGTCCAGATCTTAAACCAGTTGAATTTGTTTAATGTCTATCAAATACAAAAAAATAATAATTATCCAATCCAATCCAATCCATTTTATAGTATACCAAACATAGAAGAACATAGTTATCTGTCAGTATAATCAACAATATCTGAAATACAATTATTTAGGTGATAATCAAGTGGTAAGAACTTGAGATCAAAAGATTTGCTCACATTGTGGTTTCATGTTCGAGTCATTGGTTGTTTATATAATGACTACTGGAGATTTATATGGTAATTAACTTCAAAACTTATAAAATTAATTGTGATACACAAAAACTTAATTATTATTATAGTTTTAAAATCTAACTGGAATTGACTTGAGGCAGAACCTGAATCACAAATCAGGTTATTTATTGACTTGAATTAATATAAAGATAAAACTGATTATTATTGTGGTTTTAAAATCTAAATCAGCAGTTGACTCTAGGTCAGGTTCGGGTTACAGGTTAAGTTGATTATTGATTTGGATCAACTTAAAAATAAAAATAATTATTATTATAATTTTAAAACTCGATTCGAGGATCAATTTAGGGCTATACTTGAGTCTCAGGTTTGGTTAATCATTGACCTAGATTAACATAAAAATAAAAAATAATTATTATCATAGTTTTAAAAATAATATCTACGATACCAACACAACCTTAGTCTTAACCGTTAGGCGTTTGCCATGGAACCGACGACCCAAGAATATAAAAAACATAACAAATACTACAGGACATGGAGGGTAATAATGTCATTGAAAGCTGAGAGAGCTGGATTGGGTTTAAATGGCCGTCACTATATACACAACCATTAGCAAAGACCTCTTGGTAAGTTCTGTTAATAATAGGTAGACCTTTCGTCTTCCTCTAGATCTCCCACCCTCTTTCTATATCATGTAATTTCTTACTTGGTATGCTGTGTTTACTGAACTTGTGATATATTTCTTTGGAAAGAAAGAAAGGGTGGGCGGGCGGGCGTGATGAGGATTTTGAGAAAGTCATGCACCACTCTGATATTATCTGTGCTGATAAATCTCTCATACCCATATGCTTCTGAGCCCTCTTCTCTTCTCTTTCCTTTCCCCTTCTCTTCTTACATAATCTAATAATTGATTTGTTTTGATGCCAATAATTGGTTAATCTTCTACGGAAATGCAGTAGTAATAATTATTCAAGGACCCAAGTGATGCGGGTCTCAGATGACCCGAAACCATGATGCGGACCGCACAGCAACTTTCTGTTGCTCCTGGTGATAACTTCAGGTTTCTGATGGCTCCTTTTTCAGCGTTTTACTCGTATTGCTTTCCTTTCCCTTCCTCCTGTAACGAAGTTTTTTCGTAATTCTTATAGATATAGTTTCTTAAGCTTTAATTATAGCTTATTATTTTGTTGATAATTATAATTATTTTCAGTTTTCAATTTTACGAAGTTGATTTTCTCCCAAAATCCCAATAAAAGGATTCTCGATTTTTGGTAATTTCCTTGAAAAATTGCAAACAAGACCTTTTATAATCTCCGAGAACAATCTCTATGAAGGAGTAAATTCATATGTTTTCATTAATTTTTACTCTAGTATACTTGATAAAGAATTAGATGTTTTTAAAAATAATTTCTATTTAAAGTTATATTGAAGTAATTTTTTTTAATATTTTTAAAAACACTTAAGTATAAATGTACTCCTATTAAATTTTTGTTTAATGACTTTTTATAAATTTTGTTTTTTATTTAAAAATCATTTTTTTTTGGTTTTTAAGTAGTTTTAATATTAAATAATAAAATTAATTTTTAAAAATAAAAAATGTTATTTTAATATATCTTTAAATCACTTTGAATTTAAATTAATTGTCGATAATTGCTATACCGCAGATGGACTCCAAAAAGATATTTATTCTACCTAACCACTCTTGAAGTCGTCTATAAATTTACAGAGAGAGTAATGACATTGTCACCATTATCTTTCAAGAATGAGTACGAGGCTTGATCCGTTTCCCTCTTAGAGATCTGCAATTAAAGACATAATATTGCCCAACATTTCAGTTAGGAAGACACCATTAACAATATAACATCCGAATTAACAAGACCAAGATCCAAAATTAAAGGTAGGAAAAAACCCCAAATGTTTTTCCGAAGATTCATGTTAATAAAGCTTCAACTTGTTCTTTCACGGATCATCTTTTGGGTTCTCTCTATCAATGAACAAGTGATGGTTACGAGGTTTTTTTGTCCCATTAAATTCTTTTAATACTCATGCAATATTTTGTTTGAAAAACACATTTGTTTTTCGTTAGTAGCATGCTTTTTGAATAAAAAGTAAAGGAAATTGATATGGTTAATTTTTCTATGATTTCTTAATCTGCTCTTAATTTTAGTTTTATGCTAGTTTATTTATGTAGGAAGAAATAAATTCGTGGAATCATGTATTTTGGAGTGAAATCTTAGTATTCAATCTTTAAATTATAGCTAAACATTAGCCGTATTTAAATTGAGGCTCATGATATTGATGGAGCCTATTTGGAAGCCAATTAAATGAATAAACTTACCTTGAAGAGGTCTAGTTAATTGTTTTCTTTTTAGAAAACAAAGGAATGAGAAAAGCAAAATTTCCTTATCAGAAACTTTAGAAGTAGATCTCGGCAAAGTAGGCATAACTTTCTTTATAGATACCCAAATTAAGCGATCATAGTTTCAAAAGAAATATATGAGGAAGATCTAAAACTTTAGGGGCTAAGAATCTGCCAGTTTTTGGAAAAAAAAATCAAGAAACAAGTAAAAAGAGATTTTTGATCAACATAAAAAGGGAGACATAGGAAGAGAACCTGACCAAAGCTTATAGAAGAAGGGTTTTCTACCATCAAAAGCCTTGGATGCAAGGGTAAAAACACTAATATTGGATCAAACTTTTTCAATGAGTGAGAAAATCAATTTAAACAAAAGAATCTTAACACACACACACATATATATATATCACCATGAATTCTATATATATTTTGATTTTAATAATCTTGTTATGAACTAATATTATTGATAAGGTTTCATATAGCCTCTTGTTGATATTCTTGAATTTTTTATTTACGTTGTTGAAGTTTTTATCGATTATTATTGAGGGTGCATCATTTTATTTAATGCTTTTGAATGATTGTTTATTAATTGAATAAATTGTTTTGCATGTTGATATTAAAAAATTATGTATATTATTTACTTTTTATAAAGTATACCACTTATTGAATGAAAAATAAAAGTGTCGTGATTTGTGCAATTTTTTTCATAAAATATTTTAGATTAATATGTTTATATGCTTTTAAATTTGTGTTGAGACATTTCAGGTTAAAAAAAAGTGTAGACATTAATCTAAACCATTAAAGCCTATATTTTTTTATTCTATCTTAGTTTTGCTTTTTTTTTTTTCATTTCAGGATTTAGAAGCGTAGACATTAATGTAAACCATTAAAGCCTATTTTTTTTATTCTAAAATTGAAAGAATTGTGTTAAATCAATTAAAATAAAGGTAAAAAGTCACCACATTAGCCATCATTACAATAGATTAGAGGGATTAGCCATCATTACAATAGATTAAAGGGATGAAGAGGTGGATAGGGTTTTGAGGGACTACCCTATGCTTGTGGTTTATAGGGTTGCATCTAGTATAAAGAGGTTGACTATACAAGCTAATAATTTTAAGATTAAGCTGATTATAATTTAAATGATACAATAAATTGTTCGGGAGCTGTTGTAGAAAGATTCTAATGTTCATATCATAATTTTTTTAGAGACTTTCAACTTCTTCAAGCATAATGAAGTGTCTAATGATGCTATTCATTTGAGACTTTATTTTTTTCACTTAAAAAAATTAAATATTTGGCTAAATTCTTTACCACCTAGTGCCATCACTACTGGGATGAGTTAACACAAAATGTTTCGGGAAATTATTCTTTTTATCTAAGACAATAAAGCTAAGGAATGATATTATTATACTTACTCATTTTGAAAATGAATATTTGCACGAAGCATGTAAGAGATACAAAGATTTATTACAAAAGTGTCCTTATCATAAACTTTTGACATAATTTTTTAAATATTTTATAATGGTTTAGGAGCTTTTTATAATTGATGCTACAATTAAAAGAGCTTTAACGAGTAAAACTCATAAAGTAGCTTATGAAATATTATAAGAATTGGCATTCAATAACTACCAATGACATATGGAGAGAGTAATGCCAAGAAATGTAGATGGAGTTTTTGAACTTGCTTATATTACCACTTTTGGTAGCATAAATGACAACTTTATCTAAAAAACTAGATAAGATGAATTTTAATTATATTCAAACTAAACTAATATTATATGTGACCATTATGTCAAAAATCACTCAATTATTAATTTCAAGTTTAAAATTTTTTTGCTCAACCAAAATAAATATGTATTTATTAATTTAAATACTTGACAATCAATCTCCAATGATAAAAATTAAGAATACATAATCTAATATTAGATTAAGCTTTTGATATATATGATTACCAATACATCACAATAAATAAAAAATTCAAAATAATATACCAAGGAATATCAATGTGTGTACACTAATTCTATTACTTGATAGTCAATATATAAAAATATAAAATAATAATAAACAACTTAATCATAGATTAAGTTCTTAAATAAAAGATAATAAACATATTGTTATTAAACATAATTCTCAAACAATCTTATAATCTTATAAATATGTTCACACATCAAAAAATAAAATTCTTTTGCACATTAAAAATTATTCAATACAACTCAATTAATATAAAAAAATATGGTAAAACTAAAACAAACTAATTTAAGCCTCACAAATTACTTGAAAAAAAAAACAATATTCAACTATGCAGTTTCAAATTAAAACCAAACAAATATGCCATAAATAGTTCTAAAAACAAGTAAATCATACATTGTGAGTTCAAAATTGACCTTTATGAGTGGTGAGAATTTGCTGGAACTAAATCGAAGAGGCTACAACAACGAGAAATAATGTTGGAAAAAAATAATATTGGCGCGTGCATTGTACCATTCATACGACAAGTTTACTTTCAAAGCCTTGTTTCAAGTGCCAACAAGGCAGGTGAGCATGTGAATATGTCCGCCATGTGCATGAATCGTTCCTCCTATTGGTGGTAGGGGAATCGTCAACCACCTCCACCAAATTTGGGAGATAGAAGGCCGGGAATGTTGCTATTATTGCTGGAACCGGATTTCTTAAAATTATGTTTTTAGTTTTATATACATAGATAGTAGACATTCAAACAAAGAAGAATAGGAGGGCATACATAGAAAATAAAGAGAAGAGACTCTTGTATGTATGTATGTATACATACATACATACATACATACAAGAGTCTCTTCTCTTTATTTTCTATGTATGTCCTTTCATTCTTCTTTGTTTGAATGTCTATTACTTATTTGTCTGGGATCCTCGATAAAACATAAAAAACTAAATTGAAAAGATTAATTAGTTAGATAATTATATTGTTTTTTTTTCTTGATTATGAATTTATAATTAATTAAATTCCATCTTCTTAATGTGTAGCAATGTGTAGGATCTATTTCCCATGATTTTATAATTTTGCTTGATTCTCTTATTTATTTTTATTTTCCTCTTTTGCTTATTGTCCACTTATTATTCTTATTCCATGATCACCTTAGCTCATTGTTCTCTTTTTTTCTTCTTATTTTACTCTCTCAATTATTATTATTATAAAAATAAAATTAAATAGAAAAATTATAGGTAAAAAATGAGTTACGACAACTAAAGATACATCCAAAACATACAAGTCTAAGATTCTCAATGACTAGCTCGTAAACCTCATATTATTAGAAAATCCGATATTTATATTGTGAGCAGCAGCAAGAAAATTAGTACACCTCAACAAGTCTTTTTTGGCAGCACACTTTAACAAGTTAAAAGTTACAACATGCACCGGTGCCCGACTTTCTTTTGTTTTTTCATTTTTCTTTCGAATCGCAGATGCCAAAAACGTCATTTTCATATGATATCAACTTTGAAATTAGTCTAATTTTGACCACCCCAAGATTAAGTATAATTAAGGGTACACCTCAACAAGTCTTTTTTGGCAGCACACTTTAACAAGTTAAAAGTTACAACATGCACCGGTGCCCGACTTTCTTTTGTTTTTTCATTTTTCTTTCGAATCGCAGATGCCAAAAACGTCATTTTCATATGATATCAACTTTGAAATTAGTCTAATTTTGACCACCCCCAAGATTAAGTATAATTAAGGAAGAAAAGTTAACCATACTTGATTTGAAAGTTCAAAAATCGAGTATGGAAAATGTGCGTTCTACAAGTTTGGATGATTGGATTAGAGTATACTTATTCAATGAAGCTGCCATTTTAGCAGCTTAAATGGATTATCGTAATTAGTGCATTACATAATGCAAACACAAGCAGATATTATCTAAGATGGTAGCTTTAATTCGGAACACAGCCCGAACACCATTTTACACAAATTTGATTGTTTTTTTTTATCACTTTTGGATCTTTGTGTTAGTATTAGAAATAATTTTTTTAAAATATTATTTTAATACAAATGATCTTAAACTAATCCAACACAAGTATTTTAATATAAAACTTTAACATGTCTAAAATCAATTGCAAATAAATAAAAAAATTGATTTCAAATAATTATTGACTGAAAAATTATAAAACCAAAAATATCTTATATGCCACATTGAAGATTATCAAAGCTTTCTACAGGTTTATATAATAATGCTCGAGAAATTTAAATTAGGCTCGTAAGATATCAAAACTTTAATAAACAAAATGGATTTTAAACTTAAATCGCATATGTACACTAAGGTTCAATTTGGGTTTGAGTTAATTGATTTTTGTTTTTCAATCCATGAACAACACCTATCTAGATTCTTTGAGTTTGATTGATCAGTGGTACCCGAATTGCTTTTGGGTTTTAATTTCTTAAAATGTCAGGTATTATTGGTTTAAGACATCACAATTAATATTTAAATAAAAAATTTTGTATTTAATTGTTGAAACGTTAGAATTAATTTTGAAAAAAATGTTTTATGCCGCCAGGTAGGAGTAAGGGGTGGCTGAGAAAAGTAGTGTGAAAAATCTGCACTGTCTATAGTGGTGTCTACTGTCTTTTTTTTAATAGCTTTTATGTCTATTAGAGAGAATTTGAGTTTATTTTCATGGACCTTATTAGCAATGCGACCTTTCAAAATAGTGGTGTTAGAATCCGGCTTTAAATTTTCAAAGTATTTATCTTATAAAATTATAAAGATGAGGAATTGACTTGATTGATACTTTGTCGATATCATTTGGTAGGTTACATGCATGAACCTTGTCCCGCAATCCTCCGCATGATAGCTCCTATTCCACCATGATCTCTTGAATCTAGAGATAAAAAATCTACGACATCCTCCATGACTTTTCTCTGTGCATTTAGGTCGTCATGGCCTATATAAGGTCCCTTCTTTGCCACGAAAATTCAGACTAATCAACAACTGATATTCTTCACTGAGACTTAATGGCAACTTCAGGCGTTAGAGAAGACAAATACCGTACTTTCTTGTATGGAGAAGGAGAGAAGAACACCAAATGGAGGTATGGTTCACCTCCAAACTATGATGATGTCAACAAACTCTTTGAAGAAGGCAGGACTCAGGTATTAAAACTGTTTGTGTGACTGATCATAGCAATCACACACACACACACACACATCCGCTGTTAATTTCTATTCTGTTAACTTGCTGATGTAAGGTATGGCCATCTGGATCACTCGAAGAAAAAGTGCAGAACCTAGTAAAGACATGGGAGATGGAGATGTTCAATAAGACATGCTTTGATGATTATAAATCAGTTGATCCCAAGAATTATACTTTTAGCCTAAATGGTAATAACACTCAAGTCATCTTTCCTTGCTGCAAAATCGCAATTAATTATAAACTCATGCAATTAATTATATGAGTTCAGGAAGGAAACCTGTAACTTTGGAAGAAAAGCGCAAACTTGGCGGAGGCTACAACACCTTTTTGCAGACTACCTTACCGGAGAAGTTCCGGGCTTATAACCCTGCTGAAGAAACTGTGGATTCAGCTCATGTGGCTTTTAGAACAGCATTCCCTCGTGGGTTTGCTTTGGAGGTTCTCCAAGTTTATTCAGGGCCACCAGTGATTGTGTACAAGTTCAGGCACTGGGGTTACATGGAAGGTCCGTTCAAGGGCCATGCTGCAACTGGGGAATTAGTAGAACTCTATGGAATGTCTATTTTTGAGGTACACCTGACTCTCAACTGTGGCCGTATTCTTTATTCATTTTCTGGTTTTTCTACGTGAAACTAGTTTGGTTTTCCCGGCAAACCAGGTGGATGAACATATGAAGGTTGTGAAGGTAGAGTTCTTTATTGACCGTGGAGAACTGCTTGGAGGTCTTATGAAAGGTGCTACCTTGGACGGCTCAACAGCAGAGGCAGCTTCAACCTGCCCTTTCTTGAGGGGCACAGGGTAGCCAAACGATTGCAGTGGTGATAAAAATGAATGACTACGATGGTTTCCCGGATGCGGCACTCTAGTTTCCTCTAGAATATAAGCACAAACCTTTTGAGATGTCACTCCCTTTTTATCTCTGTAATAAATTCTCAGCAGTGTTAATGTGAGATAGGCTGTTCCATCCAAATGCATGATGAAAAATAAAATTTTACTTCTCAGAAAAGCAAACAGTTTTACTATTGAATAAACAAGGAAAGAGTATTCAATCAGCCAACCCAAAACACAAGACCATGCCTGTGAAACAACAGATATATGCGTGATTGAATATATCCAGTCTTCAATCTGATACCAGGAACAATAACATCAGTACTATTACTTGCTTAAGCCTTCAAAGTGAACTCATTAAACTTGGCATTTCTCTCAAGTACAGGAAGATGCTTTCAATTTGGTTTGCAATTCTCTTCCCAAGGATAATAGAACGAAATTCAGAAGGATGAGCTAATCGGTAGTTCATGGCATTAAAGTAGTGTGCACATCACAGACTAGGTGCATGAACGCATGCTTTGTTAATCTATTGTATGGGATTCTCCTAAGCTGTTACACACTGGCCATGCATAATCATCAGCAGGTTTACAGAAATTTCCATGTGCCCATCACTTCCATCCCGTGTCACGCTAATTAGTATAAGATTTAGAGGACTACTCGCACTGTGCTATGCTGCATATCGGAGCGAAATTTTATTTAACTTAAAAAAATCCGGAAGTGGTTGAGAATTTTTTGGTATTATTATTCTACCAAATCAAATTTGAATATTTTCAACTTAATTTTTTATTTAACATAAATTTCAAAGGCAATTGAACAATTATTAAAATTTAGATTAAAAAAAAATCTTACTAAGATGAGAACATTAGATTGAATCGAGTTAATTTATGAAATTTATAACTCAAGTTATAAATTCTATTGGGTTCACTAATATTTTTTTAATTTTGTAATATAATAAACAAATAATCAATTAAAAATTAATTTAATATTAAATAATAATAAAAAAAACAAGAAATTCAAGCTAAGATATTAAATAATAAAATTTAAAAAAAATAAAAAGTTCAAGCTAAACACTAGGATCTTAGGCAAGCCCACGCACTTGGGCCATTTTTATTATTTTTTTCTTTTTTAATTAGAGAATGATTTATCATTTGCTTTTTATTTATATTTTTTTAAAATAAAAAACAAATGATGCATCACATGTTAGGCACCAGCCCAAAATTCAACCACTAATATGGTTGCTGAAAAATGAGGGGATAAGGTTTTTTGGGTTGAAAATTCATTTTCAACCAATTTTCATAAAAAAAATAAAAACCCCACTAAATGGTTACTTAATAACATAGTTTTGAAACCCGACCTGGTCATTAACCTGGTCAAGTGATCGGGTCATGGGTCAGATGGGTTAATCCGGGTCAACCCAAAAGGATAAGCTGATGCCAAACAACCCATCACTTTCCTTCTCTCCCTAAAAAATCCTCCATTAATGGAACTCTCCAATCACTTCATATCCATTAAAAAATCCTCGATTCTCTTCTTCATTACCAAACCACTCTTCTCCACCTAAGTCATAACAAAACCCTTTGATTCACACTCACCGAAACTCACTTCTCCAGCTCGCTAGTTTCAGGAGTTTCGTAACTAAAAATGAAAAGGATAAGTTGATGCCAAAAAGCCCATCCCTTTCCTTCTCTCCCTGAAAAATCTTCCGTTAATGGAACTCTCCAATCACTTCATATTCATTAAAAAATCCCCGATTCTTTTCTTCACCACCAAACCACCCTTCTCCTCCAAAGCCCTAACAAAACCCTTTGATTCACACTCACCGAAACTCACTCCTCTAGCTTGCTCACTCTAACTCGAAACCATTAAAGCCTTAGAATAGAGTTTCCTCTATAACCAACTCACTCCCTTCACTTCAACTTTGATGGGCAAATCGATCACTCGAAACGCAAAAATCCTAATTGGCAAGAGCAAAGAAGAGAGCCAGAAGCTTCTAGACCAGACTGTAGGTGTATTGGCTGTGATGGAATTTTTAGTTAAATTAGATTTGCTTTGTGTTCAATGTGTCCCCAATTTTGCTTCGTTATTCTTCATCGACGACATCGTTTAACATCTCTCTCTCTCTCTCTCTATATATATATATATAAAGAGACTAAATTTTGACTGGGTGGCCTGGGTCCTGGGTCGACCGGGTTTCATCAAACCAGCTCCCAAGCGGGTTTTTGTCTCCACCCAGACTGGTCCCAGGCCCGGGTCGCCCGGATCCCTGGTCGACCTGCTGGGCCGGTTCGGGTTTTAAAACTATGCCTAATAACCCTAAAGCTCTGCAAAACAACCCAACGAAAAAAAAATAAGCATAATGAAAAATCTCTAAAATAAGCCCAATCTACGTTTTCAAGTAAGATAAAGGTTCAAAACAAGCATAATTTTCCATTCATCGAATAAAACTCTTTGACACTAAAAACAACATGTTTCTTCACAAAAAAATGACCCAATCAACAACTTTCTCTCGTATTATTGTTTTTTAGTGAGTTTCTCTTCTTTATTTTTTTCTAATTTATAGATTGAAAATTAATTAAAACAAACTTTTGGATCAAAATAAAATTTATAACAAATTTAATATTGACCATACCTTTTCTTTGTGTTTTATATTTTAGTCTCTTGTCTTTTAATTTAGTATATTTACAATAATTTCAAACCTAATTTCATTTAATTAGACCATATAAAGATTCAATTAAAAGAAAATAAGTTTAAAAATAAGAAAAAATACAAGTGCTTCACTATTCATATGCATATAAATATGTGAAGCATCATAAAAAACACCAAGTGTTTTTAATATATAGGTAATATTTATATTGCAATAGCTTTACTTGTAATTTGCTAGGAAAATCATGAAAAGATTTGGCCAATGCCAAGATTAAGTACATAGAAAGATAAGTAAACTAGAAAATATTTGAAAGTTTCAAAATCTAGTGTGAAAAATATGTGCTCTGCAAGTTTTGGTGATTAGAATAGAATAAACTTATTGAATGAAGCTGTTATTTTAGGTACATGGATGTTTTATTATGATTAACACATTACATGCTTGGGAGTTACATAATGCAAACACAAACATATTTGACAAACTATTTTACATTGGATGACTATAAGGACTTCAGTGAGGGAGAGTTTAATGGAAAAACTTGTGCTTTAGGATAACTCGGACGGTCCCTGAACGGTTTCTTCTAAGTACTCTTGGGATTGCTATCTCTTTTAGGATAACGGTTTTGCTTGTGCGAGCGACCTTGTTTGGAGGACCTTTCTGGTTGTTTGTTCTTGGTAAAATAAAGAGGACCATAACATAACATAATTGCCTTTTTTACACGAATATAGCTCTCAATGGTTTGCTTCACCTTCATTAATCTTTTATTTGGTAGAGCAGACAACTCCCTCCATAATGTTTTTTCCTTTACCCCACTGATAAAGGCTTCTAAAGCTATTGGTTCGATTAAGTCTTCAACTTTAAGCATTCTTCATTGAATTTCTTAGTGAAACTCTTTTTGGCTGGAATACTTATATTAAAATATGTCACTAACTTGGCATGGTTGTCCTGAATGACTAGCTCCAGATTGTTGCACATATTTGTATATATTTTTTTTTAGAATATGTAAGCTTATCATAATTATCCAGGGTCATTTTGGTGGCAAGATAATCTTTGAGTATTTTAGTGTTCAGTGCATGTGCGGATAAAATAGAATCTTTGATCTTATAAAAAGTGTAGACATCTTCATAGATGAATTCTTCCTCCGACTGTTTGCCACTCTTATGCCTATTAGGCTCTAAAGAACTTGATGTCTTTAGAGTAGGATGGTGTGGTAAATAAACAATCTCTTTTTTATGTTGTCTAGATGAACGTCTAGAAAAACCACTTCACCCTTGAAAGTCATTAGGGCATATATGCTTCTTCGAATAACTCCATGACCTCTGAAGTTGAAGACCCTCTACTAGATCATTTTATTCATATTATTCTAAATAGTGTAATTATGTATAGATATTAAGTTAGGTCTACTATCATGAAGGTGAGTGGAGAGATGCAATAACTTACCGAGAAGGAGCTAAAATTTATAAAGGTGAATTTTTTCTCGTTTATTGATTTTCAGTATTGCCTAGGTGAGGAGTTGTATATGTTCTGTAAGTTGCTGAAGGATTGACTATGCAGGGGCTGGAGTATCTACGGTGGTATGGAGATTAGTAACTCATTCTATTCTAGGAGTGTCCTTATTATTTGACACTGATAACGATAATGAGGGAAAATAATTAAACAATAAAACCATATATCACTTTTTATAAGTAGTTCCCAAAGATGACACCACTAATGATGTCCAAAAATCCAAGATATATAAATAAGAGGTTATTTAATGTTTGTGATAATGGTTAATCAATATGTTCAAGTGCTTGTATTTCTTCTTCTTCTTAATCTAATGAATACTAGACTTATGATAAAAGCTTCAATACTTGGAAAAACAGTTCTAATTGGCGGGCTTAATGATCCTCAAATGATAAAGTCAATATATTTATGGGAAATGTAATAAATAACTTAAAAGAGCCTTAAATTCAAGAAAAAAAATATGTTTGTTCTTGAGTTTTAAGTTGATTAATGCTCTAAAATCTATATATTTTTATCTTTAGAGATGAAAAGTTCTGACCTTTTACTTGAATGGTTCATGAGGTATTTATACCTGATGAATCTAGTCATTTTCAAGGAAGGAAGGATTGAAAGGTCCTCTGTTTTGGCGACATTAATGGAAGATAAATATCTCTTACATATAATTAATGAGATAATATATATGATAGTTCTTTTAAGAGGCCTTGTATACACCTATGAGTAGATGCATGCCAATTTATCATGTCTTCAATACTTTTATTGTAGAGGATCGTTCATGGTTAGACATATAGTCTTAGAGTTTAGTAATGTTCAAGTTCTTTAGGTCTGACATATTTGCTAGACTCACGTTACCTTGAGCTTGGTTGACTGCTAAACCCAAATACTTTAGGTCTGGCATGCTCACAAGACCCATGTTACTTTGGGCTTGGCTGATTGTCAAGCTCAAGTTTTTTGGGTTTGATATGTTCGCTAAACCTATTTTATTTAGGATGATTTTTATCTATAAAAATCTTAATAAAAAAGTCAACTCATTAGTTTTTAATATAGAGGAAATCCAACCCTAGATTTTAGAGAGTTCCTTAGCTTGAAATTTTTTAAATTGTATAACAACATGATTAAACTAAAGGAATGTTTAACACACGGTTCACCATTGTTTCATTAATTTTTAATTTTTTTAAATTGATTTTTTTTTGTGTTTTTAAATTGTTTCAATATGTTAATGTTAAAAATAAATATTAAAAAATAAAAAATACCATTATAATATATTTTTGAAAAAGTTAAAAGCAATCTCTATTATTAACCCTAACACCATTTAAAATTCGTATTTTGAATAATTTATTTGCTTATTTGGTTTAGAAAGATGGTAAAGGAGAAATGAAATCATAAAACAATTTTCTATTTGGAAAAGCCTATTTCATGAATATAATTTTGATTGATTACTTCAACTAAAATCCATTTAAAAGTTAAAAACCCATTAGTTAAGAGGGGCTGAAATATTCTTCTAAAAATTACAATTATTATAAAAATACTAAATATACTATGAAAAACCCATCTATTAAGGTATAGTGCACCATATATTTACAAAGTGTTTTTTTCTCTTTCTAAGAGCATCTCCCTTTAGAGATGCTATTTAGAAGAAATGGTAATATGGTTTTTTGAATAATGTAAATATAATTTTTATTTTGCTTATATGTACTCTAATAATAAAAAGCAAGTTAGAAGAGCCAATTTGTATTTTAATATATTTGATACATAATTATTTTAACAATGCGATATGACTTAATAAACTTGATAGGTTTAAAGATAACTTGGACGATTCTCAATCAACTCAGTATTAAGTGATGAAATTAAAAGAAATTTAATTAAAAAAAGAACAAAAAGAATACCCCAAGTCAATCTGGATGAACTCACCAAACCCACAACATGGGTTATGAGACTCGGATAATTTCATAGAAAGCAAATTGAAAAAAATATAGATTTAAAAAAATAAGAGGAAAAAAAAATAGAAAAAACAACATTATTGTAATGAATAGTGTTTTGCAGTATTTTGATATTTTTGCAAGATACGTAGGAATAATATTTTTGTAAAAGAAATGATATTTTGACATTTTTTTTAGCATTCCCCTTAGAGTATGTAAAACAAACATTGAACAGTCAAATTAATATATATATATTTTTATTATTTTTGGTTTTTATTTAACATATTGACACGACTAAAAGATTGATATCTTCTCCCAAGTGTAGGAGTGTCAAAGTAATAAATAACTCGATAAGACCAAGGTCGAACCATGGGGCGGTTAACTGTATAAATTACAAACAAAGATGTTGAGTTTATACTATACTTATTCTTACACCATTAGTAAAATCTTTTCACATTGACATAATAAACTTAGCTAAATATAATGAAAAAGAGAAACATAAATAAAAAAAATAAGAACATTAATAAGATATAAGTTAACTAAGTAAAGGAAAGGAAATGAAAAGCATAGACAAGAGATTAATGAAAACAAAATTTAAACATTACAAAAATATAAAGACAGAAAGCAAGAACATGATCTTGATCTGAAAACCAATATGCTTAAATGCATGGAAAATACCTTCTTTTATAAGCTAAAAATTGAAACTATTGATTTGATGACTAATTGTTGAGTGGATAGCCATATATTGACTTGATGACAATTTTTATGTTCTTTTCTGAACAAAACATCACTACTAAAATCAGAATTTAAACATATAGTCTTTATGAAAGTTTTAGGAAATTATCTCAGCTTAAAAAACAAAAATTAGTGCATTTGGTTTTCTAGAATTCGAGATATTGGTTGACCACTAAACAGTGTCTATGCTGCAGGACAGATTTAGACTTTTTTTTTTAATGCTAAGATTTGAACTTTCAAAAGACAAAATTGAGTCTTGAACTCCTATGAATGTTTTAGGCCTATGCCTTAGCTTTTTAACCATATAAACCAAACTGAAATCCAAGATCTAAAGCTCTAGATATGACCAAATGATTAAATAGCATTCCAGTTTGGATTGAATCAACATCTCTTTTCTAAACTTAGTCCTTTCTTTGCCTTCTCAATTTCAGTAGTTGAACTCATCAATCAAGCCTTTTATTTATGTAATAGGCCTGCATTTAAGATGAATATTTATCATAAATTAAATGTATTTTATATTATTAGACATGTTATTATAGAACATGCTTTAGTTAAGGAGTTATTGATATTTCAAGTGTAAAATGATGGTATAAATCTTGATAAAAATGCACTTTTAAGTACTAATCATATATCCATTGGAGATACCCTAAGCATTTTTATTTTATTCACTGCTTTTTTTTTCCATTTTTATCCTTTCCTTTTGTGTTTATTAGAAATTGAGCTTAATAGTTTGTTTTTATTAGTTTGTTATAAGATTTTCAGTGTCAAAAACATATCTTGATATTAAAGTAATGCTGGATTCGGTAAAATAAAATTCAATTTTATTTCTCAAAATAAATTGAATCTTAAGGATCAAATTTGACATTAAAATGAAAAAGTAGGCTTTTGATTCTTTATTTTTATTGATTATAAAGCACATTTTTTAAAACTTTAGTCCTTGAATTTTTTTTTTATCCTTGTTTATTGAGATTTTAATGTTTTATCTTAAATTGTATTTGTTTAGCATTTGAGTCCTTGACTTTTGTAAGGGGAGAGAGTCAATGAAAAAAAAAATGAAAAAAGTTATTAGTTATCCACATTCAACAACCAAAAAAGCTAATATTGACATCAATGAGTTTCATTTAACAAGATGAGTTTTATTTAGATGTTTTTGCCCCTTTATCTTGCCAAAATAAAAATAAAAAGATCATGGCTTGATTTTTCAAGATGATTTTTTTTACTATATAAAGGATGATTTAAAGTTTACGAGGGTGTTAGATTTTTTATATGAAAAAAAAACATTTTAGGATCCAAGTAGTTGAGACTTGATTTTTCATCTATCGTAGGTGGATGGCAAACAACCAGTGAATGATATGGTTTTTGTTTTTGTTTTTTAAATGGATATACAATGCCTCAACCCTCTAGTCCAAGAAAAGAAAAATAAAAATGGTAAAGAGGAATGAGTTCCATTTAGATGTTATTGCGCCTTCATCTTGCAAATAAATAAATAAATATAGATCATGGCTTAGGAAATTTTTTATTCGAGATGAATTCTTGTTTTTTAACTGCATAAAAGATGATTTAAAGTTTCTAAAGGTGTTTCTTAGATGTTTTTAAATGAAAAAAAACATTTTTAAATCCAAAAAGTCGAGACTTGATTTTTCATCCATCTTAAGTAGATGGCAAACAACTGGTGAATAATATAGTTTTTGATTTTTTTTTTAAAAAAACATGGATAGATAATGCCTCAACCCCTTAATCTAAGAAAAGAAAAATAAAAAAGATAGTGAGGCGTGTTATCCCCCTCCACATGTCCTTCTTTTTAATGGACTAGAAATATTAATCCATATTGGCCTATACAGCAAACTTTTTTTTTTAATAGGCCAATCATGATGGCCCACCTAAGCCTAGGTCTTTAGCCTTTATTTGCCTTTGTTTTTTTTTTAAATTTTAATTAAAATAAATAAATTTAAAATATATTTGAGGTATTATTTTATTAAATAATATTTAATTTTTACTTTGTTTTTGAATTTGATTATAACATTATTTTTTTAAGTATTATTAAGCGTTATTTTTACTCTACTCATCGTGATGATTTTTTCCTTAAATGTTATTTAGTTGCTTTCCCATGCGTGTCTATTTTTGTTATTGTGTAACTGATTAAGAAATACATTCTAAAAACAAAATTATTAAACACAACTAGATCCATGATCAGGGTTGTAGATTTTATTTACTGATCTGAGTTGACTCGAGTAAATCCAAAACACATTGATGTTTAATATTTAAAAAATAAGTGATGATGACACCATCTTTAATTTTTTTTTAAAAGTCAAACCAAGTTTTGACCCAGTCATGTTTGGACATTCTATATTAACTGCATTATATCAAGTCAACTTTTATCCAATTTAATTTGAAATCTTAGAAAAACAAGGGTTCAGGTAGTCTTCAAGATAACTTGCCGAGTCAGATCAAGTTTAATAACACTACCAAAACTTTCATCACTGCAACAAACAAGAATTGTATTATTTTTAATAAATTCCCTTCAAAATTATAAGAATATTATTTTCATTATTAAAACGTGATTTTAGGATTATTGTAAGATGTCTAAAAAATAAATATTCTAGTAAAAAATGGTAAAAAAAATTGTATTAATTAGATAAAGGGGTTTTAATTAGAGATATAAAATATGTTTTATCCTTATTTTAGATTGTCTATTTTTTATATTTTTTTCTTATGAAGTTTTTTTATATTAAATAAAGAATGTAGAATGAAAATGTTATATATTTTTTTTGTTGAAGAAAAAAATAAAAAGTAAAAAAAAATAAAAAATCATACTAGCAAATTAATTGTTTCAATGAGATTTAAATTATTACTTTTCTCCTAAAAAATATATTGTTATATAATTAAATTAAAAAAATTAAAAAATTTCCCTTAAATATTTTAATTTGCATCTATATCTCAATTTGACATCTTTGTCTTTAGTTAGTGTTAACAATTCTTTATAATATTTATTATATCATATAATTCTTAATTTATTTCATTAAATACATGTTTTAAATTTTTATGATTATGTTTTTAGGCTAGAAAATATATTCACAATGTATTTATATTAGTTCATATAATTCTTAAAATGTATTCACAACGGTTCATATAATTCTTAAAATGTATTCACAATGTCTAAACTTTTTTTTTTTTTTGCGTTAAAGTTTTTTTTTGATACACCCTGCAGCAAAGCACGGCTGAAGTGGCTAGTCAAAAACTAAATGCAGGCTTAGAAATTCACGCTTTTTGAAATTTTAGCGCCTTGAATTTTGGACTTTGGAGAGCTACTGTTACTATATAGATTCTCAAAGCGGATACCATCACATAAATATAATATGACAACTTTTGTGATTGCATTCAGTGTGATTCCTCATATTGTTTCTTATAGGCATTTTTTTTTGGCGACTATGATAGGACGGCATGCTTCGGAGTTGGAAGAGGGTTTCTCTGTCTCTGTCTGTTACTAGAGCTAGCAATAGAGACAAGCCATGCTTTGGAATAGCCGATAAACAGGCACTCCTTCGGTGTTTCTAATCCTGCGACCTGCGTACTGACTATAGTCAATCAATTCTTCCGTTGGAACCCTTGATTATTGTTGTTATTATTTTTCTTTTCGGCTCTAATAAAGTGAGTAACCAGCTCATGGACTTCCAGTACAATTATCCAACACTTCTTACTACCTCTTAGTATTTCTACTTACAGCAGGATATTGCTGTGAATTTAACTTCTGCAGATGATAGGCACGTGTTGGTAGTTCACCTAAAATGTATGGAAGTAGGGAAAGTTCATCACAAGAAAACCATGGTGTCCTTTAATTGGAAGCTAGGAAATAGTGTACCACCATGTTCACAGGCCAGAAAATGGTTCAGCCTATGTCTATTTGTTAAGAAAATCCATTTATTTATATACTGTTTGAGCAATTAAAAAGGGAAGCTTACTAGTTAAACAGTTTATATACATGCATTTAAATTAAGGGTTAACATTGATGAAATAGCCAGGACAGGACAAGGACTTGGAAAAACAGATATCAATCATATTTATGCATATCTCTTGGAGGCCTGCCATATTTATGTTTTGGAAATGTTTTTCTAGGCTGAGCTTAACCATTTTAGCTTCCTTGCTCTCCTCCGTCCTCCGAAACACTTTTTGAAACCGACATCTACATCAACTAATCCGAGTATGATTAATTCTATAGGCTCACCTACTCATACCTCTGCGTCGCACGCAGATCGTAACTATGCATCTGAAATAGATCATCAACCTGTGAGGTTTGTTCATACAATTTCTGAGGCAGGCAGGCTTCTACCTTCAGCAAGCCAATGGAACTCAATTGAACTTGACTTTCATCTTGCTCCGCAATCAAACACTACCTACGATTCACTTCCCTCTCGATACTCTAAATCCTTTGACTACGAACTTGTTATAACAGATAAGAAATACTTCAAGCGCTTTGTTTATGTCTCCATCTTCATAGTTTTTGTTGTCCTAGCAATTGTTCCACAAGTGCAGTTTCTGCCTCATATGCACAAGCACCATGGAAAATCAAAGAATATCACGCTCGCATTAAACCAAGCTTTGATGTTCTTCGATGCTCAAAAGTGTAATATTTTGTGTTTTTTTTTTTGCCCAGACTAAGCTATTTTCTGCAAGTGATTATGTGATATTATTACTTGTATAATTCAGTGTAGAGATTATTTTTTCAGCTGGGAATTATCCAAGCAATAGTCCTGTCAAATTTCGAGGAAGTTCAGGGTTGCAAGATGGGAATACGAGTAATCCACCTGCAGACCTCAAGGGCGGCTTTTATGATTCCGGAAAAAATATAAAGTTCAGTTTCCCCACAGCCTACACCATTACCCTCTTGAGCTGGACTGTCATTGAATATCATGATAAATATGACAGCATAGGTGAGCTTGATCATGTCAAGGACATTATCAGATGGGGCAGTGATTACTTGCTAAAAATCTTTGATCCTCCAAATTCAACTACAGCTCCCATAATAATATATTCTCAGGCAGGCATTCTATAGAACTTTGCAACCGGATCCATGTTCCCGGTCTTGAATGAAAAACCAAGTAAACAATCTCTCTTTTTTACCTGATTTTAGGTTGGAAGTAATCATACAAACGGTTATAATGATGTAACCTGCTGGCAAAGACCAGAAGACATGAACTACACGAGACCTGTTTCAGCTTGCAATGAAACAGCTTCTGATCTAGCAGGAGAAATTATGGCAGCATTATCGGCAGCATCAATAGTTTTCAAAGATGACACTGGTTACTCAATAAAACTAATCCAGTCAGCTGAGAAGTTATTTGAGGTTGCGACGAAGAATGACACGGGTCACCATCAAGGCACTTACACTGCGGTTGAAGATTGTGGAGGACAGGCAAGAATGTATTATGATTCATCTGGTTACCAAGATGAATTGATATGGGGAGGAACTTGGTTGTTCTTTGCTACTGGAAA
Organism: Populus euphratica; assembly: GCF_000495115.2. Taxonomy (NCBI): domain Eukaryota; kingdom Viridiplantae; phylum Streptophyta; class Magnoliopsida; order Malpighiales; family Salicaceae; genus Populus; species Populus euphratica. The sequence continues at coordinate 161,847 of NW_011500048.1, read as the reverse complement.
TACTTCTTATCTTGGATATGCTACTAGTAATTTTGGTGCAGCAGAGGGAGAAGAAACAGCGTCAGAGCAAGGTGTTTTCTACTGGAACAGCAAACTTACTGCTAATGCGGTAATTTTGATCAGACTTTCCATGAGGTGTGCTACTTATGTACTTGACTTTTTGTTGCTATAATAACTTTCATGTAATGTTGGCAGGTCTTGCTGACAAGAATTCGATACTTTCATGACCTTGGCTATCCCTACGAAGTTGGTTTAGGATCTTCTTCGAATAAGATTGATCTGCTCATTTGTTCTTATCTTTCTCGCGAAATCTACAGCAGGACACCAGGTGAAGTCATGATCAAACACGGTTTCTAAAATATATGTGCTTTTCGGTGGATAGATGTGCAAATGCATAGCAACCTAGCCATCTCATAGTTGATGATATCCCAAACCTTTTCTTGATATAGGTGGGTTGATACTCCTGAGGCCAGATCATGGTGAACCACTCCAGTTTGCTGCGACAGCATCTTTCCTCGGAAAATTATACAGCGACTACCTTGAACTTCTACGTAGATCAGGTGTAAGTTGCAGCAGAGAGTTTTACTCTGTGGAGATGTTGCGAGAATTCTCCGTCTCTCAGGCAAGCATTTTTAGTGCCACTGTTGAATTTTGTAAAATCAGGCCTTTCAAATTGTCTCACTGTTCCTTATTTAATCAGGTTAATTACATACTAGGAGATAATCCAATGAAGATGAGCTACATGGTTGGCTTTGGAAACAAATATCCAACCCATGTCCATCACAGGGCTGCATCAATCCCTTGGGATGATCAGCATTACTCTTGTCCAGAGGGAGATAGATGGTTATACTCCACGGATCCAAATCCAAATATTCTTTATGGAGCCATGGTTGCAGGGCCAGACATGTTTGACAATTTTTTGGATGACAGGGACAAGCCGTGGTTCACCGAGCCAACCATAGCGAGTAATGCAGGTCTAGTTGCAGCACTTATAGCGCTTCATGATCCACCATACAAGTCTTCTAATTCAAATGGCACTAATCTGGGAATTGACCTGACTGGTATCTTTAAAAACCTTCAATTAGTTCCACCAGGTACTTGAAAGCATCACAATTGGTCACTAACTTTAATAGAAGAATGATCGCAACGAGGAAGATAAAAGAAAAAGTCATGATAGCTGATAGTTACATGAATAAGATGAGAGTTTGAAGAAATGCGCTTGAGGATAAATCTCAGTTGTCTTCGCCTTCCAAACTTGTAACTGTACTTGTTCAAGTAATAAGAGGAAGGAAGGTGATGTAAATTTTTCTGTTTAACGTTCCAAATAACGTGTTGAATTAGCCTGCATTTCGTACCATTGGTGGTGCATCAAGGAATTTTCTTCCAAAAAATTTTCTGTTTCTAATGGGTTTCCAGCACTTCTGCCAATTGTCAGTTTGTTGCATAGGATAGGAAGTTCCTTGCTTTTTCTATGGTAAGGTGGAATGACGCACCAAAGAAAAAATTTACTAGCTCTCATACAAAGATACCTTTGGTTGGAGGCATTTTTTCTTAGAATGTTGCTAGAAGCTCAGCCCAAGCTCTGATACAAACCGCTGAAGCACTAATGAGAGTGGCAGAGGAGGAAGAGGCCAGAGCAACGTTTTTCAAGATTTTTATGGCTACAACTTTTGGGATTAAGAAAACTGCCGGATTTTCATTCAAAAGATCCGTTCCTACTGTAAATAATATTTATGTAATCTTATTTATCAAGGGTAAAATAATATTTTCAAATTTAATCTATGTATAATTTATATGTATTTAGGTTAAGTTTAAACACTCATAATACAGAAATTATTCAGAGATTATTTAAAATTATAGCCTCCATTTTGTGTTTAATCTTTAATTATTTTAACACTACTATAAGACCAGGTAGGAGAAATCTAAACAAGAAGCCTTTGCGGCCATATGTGGACATTAAAGTAAGTTAGTATTAGAGCAAGTTTTCATATAATTTGTCCAGTTATTTACAAAATTCATAGTTACACGAAAGAAACTAAGTAGAGAACTTAAGGTTATGTATAAGACAAAACTCTGTACATTTGCTATGCTTTCTTTGTGTGAGTTGTTTTCCCCATCTTTGTGTGTCTTCACCCTAAGTAGACTTCAGCCTATCCAGTCCATACAGTATCTGCAAAATCGGTAAAAAGGAAAAGAAAAGTTCCAAGTATCCAGATAAATAAAAGAAACACTGTATAGAAAAGTCAGAAAACGTTCATTTGAGGCCTACCAGAATAGAGTGGATCTCTTCTAGAAAAGGCACAAGTAATGAGATGAATGTTTGCATATGCTCTTTTAGGTTGTCGTCGGTTTCATCTTTCGGCATGAGCAGATTAATGAACGTTTTATTATCAGGCAGTAATTTAAGAGAAACCTGCAAAACACTATTTGTCAATTCAAGATTGGTTTTAAGCAGTTAATATCAGACATACATCCCATATGTGTAGAAGCAATGCTTAAGTTCTGTGAAATAATCAATGGAAGTAAGAAGGCTTATACAATTACTTTATAAGCAGCTGTTGAAATCCAACCATGCCATGGCTTTAAAGTGATGCCGTAAGATTCTTCCACGAGTTGCTCCATTTTCTGACCTGGATCCGCCACTAATCTTTGTAACAAAGCACCCGTAAAATCTAAGGATCTGGATAGGAAAACGAGTTTCATTTTTATCTAAATTAGTACTCAGCATCTGATGCAATCATAAGCTGGTGATGAGACTACCAGATTTAAATAATGTATAGCTCATACAAATGGTAAAACATGGATGGAATCAAGTACGTCAGTCCAGGTTATGGTAGGGTAGGACCAAGTTGGTTGAGTAGTTTTCAGTTTTGGATGGTCTAAAGTTATGAAACGAGAAAGCATAGCAGCGTGTGTCTGCCTTTTGCAGAAAGAGACAAATTGACATTGTAAAAAACCCGCAATTAAAAAGGTTGCATGATTTCGATTTGTCGGCCATTAAGTTTGCTAAAGACTGGGTATAATGCACAGAATCGCCAAGTTAAACTCGTTGATATCAATGTCACAGACACGATACACTAAGTTGCAAGCTGTAATTGTTGATTAAACAAGTACCATAACTGTGTTGATGCCAGTGTGGCCCTGATATATTTATAAAACAAACCGCGTGGATGGGGCTGCAGGGATTAGATTTGCATTACTTTATAACTGATAAGTGTTTATACCTGGCAAGCCAAACGAAGGCTTTACTGCAGCTGGCACCCTTTCTTGCATTGCCTTCATCGGCCTCTTTCTTTAAAATCTCAACCAAATTAGAGTATGTTGAAGGATCAGAATCACATCGCATCTCCAATCTCTACGAAAGAAACATAAGAGGAATATATGTATAAGATAAATAGAAAGAATAGAAAGCCATTGCTCTACAAGCATTCAGCAAGAAAAATGACAAATGTTGGACATGACAGGAATAACCTGGGTCTGGTTAAAAAATGAAGCCCAGAAGAGCTAGTTTGTTGAAATGATAGAAAGCCAAGGCAAATGGAGGGTAATTATTGAAAATGAAGAAACACGCTTGAGCAGTGCTTCACTAATCTTTATTTACCTGAATATTCTGATTGATATCTTGTCTCAAAACTGCCATTGTTGGGCCTATCTTATCTTCATAAAAGACAAAAACAGAACAACGGAGAGCAAGTCAAGGTGATCGTAGGTCTTGAATGAACAAGTAACTGGAGATAGAATTGAAAGGAGAAAAGAAAAGAAACTAATTACCAAGAACCTGAATAACAAGGTTGCAGACGTTTAAAAAGGGCCTTGTGGGTATATGAGCAGTAGTAGTCCTATCAAGATTGTCACCTGTGGGCTTAAGTTCGATCAGCATCGAAAGTTCTTCAATTGCAGACTGTATCTCTGATCCTTTCTCCATTTCTCTCGTCCTTTTCATCTTCAAGACGATTCTTGCCTCTTCTTTCACTACTGGGTCTAGGCAACAAAAGGGTTTCTCCAATATAACAGAGAAATGGAAGGTTTTGTTTTAGAATTTGGTCTCAATGGCGGTTGCTTGTCAGTGATATTCTGAAAGGCTAATGTATTGTAGCTTGCTTGAGACTTTGAGAGATATATAGCAGTGGTAACTTGTTCTGCCTGAACTCAAAGTATTTTTTTATGGTGCTTCAGATAATTTTTATACATGGATTCATTTATTCTACTATAAGATGTTGATGGTGACATTGTATTTGACCTTGGTGTTATCTATCTGCTTATCCTATTTACTATTTTCAAATTAATATAATCTTGTGTTTATACATTCAATCCCAACCGTCAGTTCGACCATATCATTCGTCAGAGTTCTGAAATCAGTGTACTGATTTTCTTTTTTCTAACAGGGTATACTGAGGTGGGTCCTTTGCATGATTGCATCAGAACAAAGGATAATTTTCCCTTCACCAGTCAGGGACTATCAGAATCTTGCCATGTTGCAAGGCCAGCAGGAGCAGGACTGGCTGGTTTTCAGCTGCAGAAGCTAAACAGATTTTCAACGAAGCCCTGGTCGTGAATTTGCAAATTGCAATTTATGAACCCTAGGTTTTACGCTTTAAAAATATTTTTTAAAATTTTAATTTTTTAATTATAAATTACATATTTTTATTATTTTCAAGTTGTTTTGATGGGTTAATATTATAAATAATATTTAAAAATTAAAAAATATTTTAATTCATTTCTAAAAAAACACTTTAAAAAATAATTAATATTATATCTCCAAACATCTTATTACATTGCTAAATTAAAAAAATAATAATTTTATGAGTGTTTTGAGCATTGGGGGCACCATATCCACCAGACCTTTACTGTACATGTCAATAATCTTGCTTATATTGTTTAATGTAATATTTCATCAACTTTTGGTATTTGCTTGATGTGACTCGTTTGCTAGTTTTCATGCGAAGTTCATCCTTGTATGGCATAGTAAGATTGTTAAAAATGTAATTCTTCTATTATTAAAAGTGTTATTTTCTATTAGTTTAGACCGTTTGTCATTTACTTAAACAAATTTTTTTAAAAAAATTATACTTGAGATCCTGTCATAGAAGGAACTTGTTTCCTTACTCTAGCATTTAGCTTTGATTTTCTTGTATATATATGTTATCTTTATGGTATCTTATTTATTTATTAGATTTGCATGGTATTCAGTAAATTTAAAAATTAGTCATGGTGAACGTAAGCTGATCTGAACACCTCAAATTATCAAAAAAATAAAAATAAAAATAAAAAACCTTTATTATTAGAACAATAGTTCTAAATTAATTGAACTTGGAGGAACTACCTTCTTAATGATCATGGAATATACAATGAACTTGATGAAAAAATTCCTAGAGGGATCATACCGACAAAATATATAAAAATAAAAGTGCCTATAAAAAGATATAATTACAAAAAGGAAATTCTATTTATACATATTTTTATTATTTTTTATGGGTTATAAATTTTATATTTTTTTCTTTTCTCTGTGTTTTTTTTTTCAAAGTGAATCCTAAAAAATAAGTTATAGAATATCATTTATTATTCTTTGATAATTAATCTTTTTTTTTATTTGAGTGCATTTAATAACCTGAAAACCGTTTAAATACTAGTATGACCACCATCAACTAACTCAAAATTATTAAAGAAAAAACAAAAAAACACACACATTATAAAAGAAAAGAGTGGTGGAAATTAAAAAAAAAAGTGACATTAATTTTTTTAAATGATGTCAATATTGCATCACCTCATCATCCATCTAGGTTCTCTCTCAAGTTCTTTATTTTGAACATAGTTATTAAACCAGGTTTGGGGGTTGATCCGACTAAGGAATTGGATCACGAGTTTTATGGGTCAATCTGAAAAAATTTTAAAAAATATTTAAAGTTTTAATATTTTATATGAAAAAATTAACAAAAAAATTCATGTAAATATAGGCTAGATAAATTATAAATAATGAAGTTTAAAATAATATTTTTTAAAAAATTATTTCAAATTAAAAAGATACTATGTTAAGCTTTTAAGTTGAAGTATTTAAACAAAAAAATTTTTTATTCCACATTTAAAAAAAATAGCTTTTTTCTTAGGAACATAAAGTATATATATTAATAGCTTTGAAATTCTACATTAAAAAAATATAATTTTTTTTCTTGAAAATATAGAATATACATATGAAAAGGTTTCAAATCACACAATGAAAAGATACTATGTTATCTCTTTAAGTTGAAGTATTTAAATTAAAAGGTTTTCTTTATCCCATATTAAAAAAATATTTGGGAACAGAGTATATATACTAATAGGTTTCAAATCTCAAATTAAAAAAAAAAATACTGGGTCTTGTCCTGGTTCGCTCGGGTCATGGGTTAATTCGCCGGATTGACTGAGTTTTGTTGGGTTGTTGCCTTGGCTGGTCTTTTATTAAACCCAAACCAGTTCAGCCATCGAGTTGACCAGATCCTAGGTCAACCGCTAGGCTAGGTTTAATAACAGGGTTCTAAATACATTTTTCATCATTTATCTGGTTTTGTGATAATAAAAAAAACTAAAAAAATGATATCACTTTATTTAAGCAAGGTTTAACAACATTCCAAAGATTTTTTAAGTTAACATATAATACACCAAATTTTTGATTGATTATTCCATAATTTTTATGTTTTTATTTTATTTTTTTCAATAATTTTAGGTGAAACCCTTTTTTGATACATGTCGATACAACCAACCACATCATCATTTAATAGTTTAGCATACTTATTAAATTTGGACCGGTTTGACATGTCAATCCGATAACTGAACCAATCACGGTAAGATGAAAAAAATGATAAGAGCAAAAACATAGTCAAACCTGGATGACCCATCGGGTCGATTCGTGACTTATGTGACCCGACAATATATGGTAGAGACCCTTTTTTTTTCAAATTAGTTTTTTCTACTAGCTAGAAACCCCCTCCTTTTTTTGTATTTTTTAATTATTTATTAAATATTTTCAAAGTTTACTGTATAAATACTTGAAGAATATTTCATTTTTTTAATGTGAGATTTGAAGTCCTTTAGTATATATTCTCTATGTTTACAAGAAAAAAATTATTTTTTCAATGTAAGATTTGAAATTCTTTAATATATATATATATATTAACAAGAAAAAGGTTATGTTTTCTCAATGTGGGATAAAAAATCTTTTTGGTTTAAATACTTCAATTTAGAAGGATAATATAATATTTTTTCAATATAGGATAAAATAGTTTTTAAAATAATCTTTTAAACTTCATTATTTACAATATATATAGCTTATATTCACATGGATTGTTTCTTAATTTTTTTCATATAAAATATTAAAACTTTAAATATTTTTTTTAATTTTTTTCTAAATTAATTTAAATTGATTCGGACCAACATGTGTAACTTAAAATTTAATTTTTTAACCAGGTCAACTTTTAGATTAGGTTTGATAATTATGGATTAAAGTGAAGTAATGCACTCAAATAAAAAAAAGAATATTTCACCCTAAAACTAAAATTTTCTTCTCCTCTCTTGAATATTTTCATTCTAGAAGAGCATAAAGAAAATATTGATTACTGCCATGTCTTTCGTTGTCATTTTACCTTGCTATAGTACATTTTGAGACATAATTGAAGAGCACATAACACAATATGCAAATTCTTAATTGTGAAACATAAAAATAATATTGTTATGAGATTTCACAATTTCCTTTTTTTCTTCTTCTTTGAAGGGTTTAGTTTGTTTCTTATCCGGATAGAATCAGATGAATAGAAATGTGTTTAGTTATGAAAGAAAAAAGAATTTTATCATCCAAAAAAAAAAAAGATACAAAAAGAATGTTTCTAGCAGGGAAATTTTATAGAAAAATTATTTTAAAATAGGATTTTGACATTGAAAACAGAGTCAAAAGAACATTAAAAGTCATGGATGTGTTTAGCCTTACAGACCAATTGTTGGGTTTATTTATTTTTTTAATTGAGAAAATTACTTTAACTCTCTCAAGATTTTAGCACAGCAACACTTTATAATCATCTTTTTAAAAATTACATTTTATATCTTATTATCTATATAATTAATAACATTTTACCTAAAGAGTTAGAAATGCAAAAAATCAATAAATGAAAAAGTTCGACAATATTATAAGTTTGTCGTAATAATTGATTTAATTTCTAAAGTATCATAACAATACAATTTTTGCATCTTTGTCGTCACCAATAATCTTATTTTATTGACAATCCCTCAATAAAAATATATAACATAAAGGAAATAGATTCTAAGTTGGACATTCTTTCAACAAAAATGGACTTTACAACACAAATAATATTTCTTATACTACCAATCATATAAAATCAAATATAATTAACATAAACAACCCAAATGCTTACTCACCATTTACATGTCAAAAATGCCAAGATAGAGACAAGAAACTCTAAAAGCCTCCTTTCTTACTATCACCATGAAACTATCCCAGGATATATAGCCCAGACGTTCATAATAATCTCCTTTTTCCATAAAGATAGAATCCCACTACCAAAGCTTGCAAATCTGAGTTATCCTGAAAAGCACATGAGATTTCCGCTCTCTCTTTCTTTTTCTTGTTTCCCTAACCACCACCAGCACCTCCATGTCTCAAGCCATATATGTTGCCACTAATTAAGAGTACCACCAACCCCAAGCCATGTCAACCATCAACAACAACTGTTGTCAACGAGCTCATCAATCCTACCTATAAAAAACTTCTTTAAAATAAACAAAAGTAATGTGATTATTAAATGTTTATCAATAAATTACCTAAAAGGTTCTTTGATAGTGGTAAAATCTTTCCAAGTATTCCAAGAAGGAGACATTAAAGTGGCATGTGTTTGTGCCCACTTTGAAACGGTCCAAAGACTCCAAGAATGATGGAGTACTATGCCCACTTTGATAACATACAAGAAAGGCTCGAATAAAAAAATTGAATTCTAGTATAATTATATCGGCTATCTAGTTTTATGATGATAATAATAATTTTCAATTCGATCGTTGGATTGAGCTGAAATTTTACCCCAAAATAAAACAATATTCCTAGCAACTCTAGGTAAAACTTTTAGCTTAATCTAATGGAATGATACAATCCAAGAAAATATTAAAAAAGAAAATTCAGATTTTAATGTAATTGTGCCTACCTTTTAACTTTCCAACAACAATTATAATTCTCAATCCGACCGTTGGATCGGGCTGAAATTTACCTAGACTTCTTGGAATATTATTCTATCTTCAGGTAAAATTTAAGGTCAATTGGAGTTTAGGAAGACCTTGCAATATATGTGAAAACAAAATATATGAATTTTGTTATTTACTTTTTTTTTTATTTATAGACTTCTTATTTGGCAAGGATTCATTTCCTACAAGGCATCTTGTTTTGAGATTTTCTTAGTTCTACAAGGATATTTAATTATTTGTAATATAATCTCTAAGTGTGGTGATGATTCATTAATGTTTTAATTTTTTTTACAAGAATTCCTTATTCATCTTAGATATAAAAGGAAAGAAGGGTTGGTGGTATTTAATAAAAGATTGGTTAGCTTATGTTGGAGAGTTTCTTAATCCTACAAGGAAGGTTAAAGGAAGACAATAAGGGTTTCAATGTTTTAAGAGGATTTTTTAAAGCTACAGTTAATTATCCTAGAAAAATAAGGTAACTAAAGGGAGGACAACTTCAACAATCAATTTTTTAGCCTTTTGGATATCTAAAGGTGGCAACAAATATCTTAATGTTTCTACAATAAGAATTTCATTCATGACATTATTTAAACTAGAAAAATTATCTATCTTAGGTTATTTTGTTTAACTAGGCACAACAACTTTAGTTTATGTGTCAGATTAGTTATTTTTTTTTTTCATGTTTGGGCTTAGTTAACATACTTTAGGTTTATTATAACCATAAATTTATAAAATAAACTTGTGTTTTACGTGATGCAACATATTTTCTTTAGTGGGACAAAAAATGAATTGGCTTATCAAGGTATAACTAACCTTGTGGAATTTTTCTTATACTTCTTGTTAGTGAATTCGTATTTGTTAAGTGATGATTTTTTTTATTCCAATAATATTGGTGTCTTGGGGCAGGTTTCTATTATATCACATTCATCAAACCTGATTTCTTGGCTTTTCGAGAGTTATATCATCTTTATTGTTGGTTCCTTGACTATGTGATTAAGAAGACCGCATCACACTTTCATTAAGAATATACCAGCAGTAGTGCAACTTCAACTTAATTATCTAAAGCACTAAACTTTTTATTGCCATTATATATATTACATCCCAACTTGAAATTCATAGTGAATAATGATGAGTATTAAGGTGTGTCTTTTCACTAGCCTTATTGTTGTTATTGAAATAGATAAAACAACTAGTGTTGTTGTTGTAAAAAACACTTGTTGTAGTTGCTTGTTTTGTTCTTGTTATTATAAGTATGGTAGGTAAAGATAGTTTAAATTTTAAAGTTTGGAAAAATGTTTTGGGATTTTTGAAGAGATTGATCTTTAAAGTTTCAATAGTGTAGTGAAATTATAAGATACTAACTAATGAAGTTATATATATATAAAAAAAAACTACAAAGGATTTCTTAGGCTTTCCATGACTGACGATGCATTGTAACTTGTAAAATAAAGTCCTTTGTGTGCTTTAAGGGATCTTACGATGCTGAAGTTAGTTTAGCAAAGGAGTTTAATGATGCAAATAATATAAATCATAATCAAAATCAAGCGTTTGTGTATAGTAAATCGTTGGATCTTCTTGCCTATATTGTTAGGTAATATAGGGTATTTAAACACATCTTCCCCTAACGTACTTGGAGAGACGAAATGTAGCTGACCATATTAAGGTGGCAATGCTAGCATAACTCATCTTATAAAGGTGGTGTCTACATGTTAACATTTTAAGCAGGTAGCTTAATATATAAGAGTGATGTATGTATGTATTTATTCTTTTGGATCCTTAACTATTTATGCCTAGCCTAAATGGCTAGAAAATACTTTTTAAAAAAAGTGTATTCTTATTTGTCCGCCTAAGTTAATTTTTCACGTGTTAAAGTTGAAAATTGACTTTATAGAATTTGTGTGGGGTGAAAAATAACATATCTTATTACATACAAATGATGCATTCTTTGAGTGACAATTATGCACATGAGGTGCATAAAATTTTCTTTATATAAATGATATTAATTTCTCTATATATGACTATAGAAATTTCCTATGACTTCAATACATGAACTTAGAGATAAACATTTTAGCAAAGATTCAGTGGTTAAACTTCTGTACAACTCGTCACTTAGAAGATTATATCCAAATATATGTCTTGCCACCATAACATCTTTTACTTTGTAGGGTGATAACTCTTATATGAGAAGGTGTTATTTAAATGGTGTCCTCTAATCCTCCTCTAACGTTGTTTGTATAGTGACCATTATATCTATTCTTTCTTTTACACTAAGTTTTTCTAGTACTCAATCTATAAGGAAATTTTTGGATTGTTACTCATAACCTTTTAGAGGGGGTTGACCTTCCCTTTTCTTTTCATATAATTTTAAGGATAGAGATTGACTTTCCCCCTTTCTTTTTAAGTGGATATGCACTAAATCCTTTTTTAGTACTTAATCATGGAGGGTTCTTTAGCTTCAAATTATTTTTTTATATTGTTTTACAACAAGTTGAGAGTCACTAAATATATAGAGAAGGTATATATAAAGATTTTCTACTAATATCAGACATGTTAAGAAGGCCTCATCCACTGCTATATTATTGGAGGAAAAGAACTCAAAACGAATACCATATTAAAAAATCTTTCCATAGTTCTAGTCAATATAACTCCTACTCCATTTCCACTAGTGTTTAAATATCCATCAATATACAATACCTATAGGTTTGAGGTAAATTGAGATTCTGATATCTTATACTACTTTAACATAAGAGATCATATGAATGAACATTCAATAATGAAATCTATAAGAGCATGTTCTTTGATAACTAGCTGGAGCTGATATCTGATTCCAAACTTCCCTAATTCTATTTCTCATTTCACTAATCATTTATACAAATCAGGATAATGGAGAATATATCTTCGAGGTTGGTCAATAATCACAATCACTTAGTGTTCCTAAAAGTAAGACTTTATATTTCTTATTACACTAATTAACACTAAAACCACCTTTTCAATCTTTAAATACCTAGACTTAGCATTATGAATGGCTCTACTAGTATAGTAAACTAGTTTTTTTTTTTAATTTTTTCTCTTTTTATATCAGTAATATATGTACTTCTAAGTTTGATACTTCTAGGTTAGGAAAATATTCTCTTATTCTTTTAGATATAAGAGGATATTTATATAGGATAAATAAGACTTTAACTCTTTAAAAGATTTCTATCATTTTATAGTCCACTCAAAATTAAAGATGTTCTTAAAAGTATTGAAGAAAGGCAATCAATGCTTTCTTACATGTGAAATAAATATGTTTAAAACTACTACTTATTTTTAACTATTTGTACATCTTTGATGTATTAAGGTAGAGTTATGTTCAAGATGACTTGCATCTTCTCAATATTATGCTTAATTTCTATATTATTGACCAAAAACCCCAAGAAGTTTTCTTATTTTATTGCAAAAATAAATTTGCAAGGTTCAACTTTATTTGGTGTATATGTAGGACAAAAAAGATTTTATAAAAGTCCTAAAAGTGCTATTTAAAGATCATACTCTTGTACAACATGTCATCAATATAGGACTTAATATTTTTACCCAGTTGACTTTTAAAACTATGTTCACCAATATAAGTGGCCTTGATATTTTGTAGGACAAAATGTTTAGCCCAATAGCAAAAAGCCTTTTTATCTATTATATATGTTATTTTCTTTTTATATATCATCTAGATGTATAGGTATCTAGTGATACCCTGAGTTAGCATTTAAAGGAACTCAAGTACTCAAATCTAGTTGTTGAATCTAGTAATTTGTCACTTTTAAAAAGCTATCTTTAGGACATGCTTTGTTAAGGACATTGAATTTTACATATATACACCACTTTTCATTTAACTTCTTAACCAATACTATGTTAGCCAACGACTCTGGATGCATCATATCTTAATCATTGCTAAATATTTCATACTAATTATTATATTGATCTCATGCAGTAAAAGTTTTTCTAGTACAATGTTAAAGGCCAAATTCATCTTGATCATAAAAAATTTTTTTTGGGGACTGTGACACTTATAGTAAGTGCTAATGGTAATAAAAAGGTGTAATGTACCTTTTATTGGTATGCCTTTTGCTTTCATGACATATCTAGAGAGTATGTTGATTATACTTATATCATTCATTAACACTCTATGCACTTTATGGCTGGATAAGACTATGGTAATTGCTAGGACATTTTTATAGAAAAATGTCACTCCCTTTTCATCTTATAATGTAAATATATTAGGCTTAACCAAAGGGTTTAGAAATCATGAGAAGAATACTTCTTTTTTATAAGATTTTCATTTCCTACTAGAATCTTCTCCTATTGATATTCCTTCTAAGATCATATTGATCTCTAATAATGACTTATAGAGAGCATCGATTTCTTATCATTGTTTTTCATAATTTACTTTTTTTTTAATAAATTATTAGAGATACCCTTAGTAATGAGTCTTTTTATCTTATTCTTGACAGCATAACATTATTTTGTATCTCGCTCTTTGTCTTTGGGAAAAGAAAATATTTATTTAGATTGTGCCTATCATGATCTCTCTTTATAGGTGGTGTATACTCTATAAAATCTTTCCATTTGATGGTTGTTTGTACTTTTACTCTAATTGTGTTCAAATGAACGGCTATTAGCTTTGGATATACTAATCTTCTTCACATTATACCTTTAAGGTTACTTTTAAGTGCATGGGAGTTGACTGGTGGCTGCTTATGTTTTGAAGATTTTATTTATTTTTTTATTTATGAAAGTGTGGGTGATCTTACTTTACCATACTTATTTTCTTTATGTATATATGATTTTTTTTTGTCTTGGTTGGCGCATGTGTGCAGCGTCGCGACAATCATCCACCATCCAGAAAAATAATGGATGTGGTGTATTTTCGGCAACATATAAAGAGACAAGGAATTCTTATGTCTCTTATCAATGAAAAATTTGAATGGGAGTCGCCACCTAGTGTTCTGGTCACTAGAAATCCTAACTAGTCTTAGAGATTGGGTATGGAGATTGGTTGTGTAAAGGGAATGTATTAGTACCCCAAACATGCTCAAACTAAGGTAAGCTGTATTGTTTTGTCTGTTTAAATCTAAAGTCATGTTATAGTTTTTTTAATTATTGGTCTGTTTAAGGTTCAAGACAAACCCTCCTCAATAAGGAGGTTCTTATTTTAAAATGCAATTAAACTTAATTATTCTATTGTCCAAAACAATGAATTTAATATTTGAAATACACATTACATGTAATGTCATACCCCGGATACTAAACGACAAACAAAATAAAACTTTTTTTGTTTTTAAATTTTGGCCAATGTTCTCTTATCTTTAATAAACTGATTATTAAAGCCAAAATACATGCTAAAATATTGTTTTTGGTGTATGAAAAATACAATATGATTTTTTTCAAGCTTTGATACACTTGGCCGTATGCACAAAAATATTTTTGATTTCTTTAATTTTTTTGTATTTTTAAAAGTTTTGACGAAAACCGGGTATTTTGATACCGGGTTTATATTTTGATGGTGTATTTCTTTGGAATGGGCCAGCATGATTTAGCATAAAAAATGATGGGCCAACACTGGCCTAACATACAACAAAATGAGCTAGCACTAGCTCGACATGAAATGAGCCTACTCCGGCCCATCATAAAATGAAACGGGCCGGCTCCGGCCCAACATAACATGAAACGAGCCGACACTGGGCCAAAATAAAATGGACCAGCACCGGCCCAATATTCAAAATAGGCCAAGGCTGGCCCATTATAGCATCATTGGTTGGTTACTATGCATAGTAACTAGCCACTTTATTCATTAGCTACAGAACGTGAATCATGTTTTGCATGCCAATGGAAGAGAACGATGGGTGGAGCAAAGAAGGAAAGAGACGTACCAGGTGTGAAGGGCGGCAGTTGCTGTCGTCTGCGGTGGGTGGAGATGGTAGAGAAAGCGCCGAAGATAACGATTTTCATTGGTTCTTCCTCTGCTTTCCCTATCTTTCTTTATTTTCTATTTTTTTCCCCTTATGTTGTTTTTCTTTCTCTTTCAGTTTTTTCTCTCTTTTGTTCTATCCCTCTCTCTCCTCTTCTTCCTCTCGGTCTTGGTTTCTCTTTTTTTTCTTCTTTTTTTTCTCTCTATCGTCCTCTCGGGTCTCTACTCTGCCTTTGTTTTTAAAGGCAGAAAAGGGCGGTGAAACAGCTGGGGCAGCCACTGTGCTGCCGCCCTAGAACCGCCCTAGGGTGCATCTCCTCTTCTTCCACCATGTGGCAGGTAAGTGGGGAGTTTTTTGATGTCTTTTTGAACAAAAAAAGGAAAGAAGAGGCAGTGAAAATAGGGGAACAAAAGCTTCCTTCCCCTGTTTCTCTGCACGTTTAGGAAGAAGGAGACATACGGTATAGTTCAAAATGACACCATCTTGGGTTTTTTTGGGTGAACAATGCATGAAATGACACCATTTTGGTCAAAACACGCCTTTTCATTTAAATGCAAAGATGACAAAAACATGTTAAATTTCACTTTGGTCCTTAATTTGTAATTTGTTTAATCAAGTCCTCAATTGCAATTTTAATCTAAAATCAATGCAATTGCATCCCTACCAAAAAATCCAACAGCAGCCCTAAAGTTGAACATCTTTTTCAATTTGATCCTTGGTCTTGAAATTATGCAATTTGATCTTCAATTGAGCAATAAACTTTTAATTTCTTCAATTGGGCCCCTGACTAGTTTTAATTCCAGCCCCTCCACTTACACGCCTTTTTCATTTTGGTCCTTGGTTTTGGATTTCTTCAATTAAGTCCTTAATTGACCATCAAACTTCAATATTTATACAATTAAATCTCTAATTTGACCAAATTAACTTCTAAAAATTATACTTTGATCCTAGAACTTTAATTTCTTCAAATTAAAGCGTAAATTGACTCCAAAATCAATTTTTCTTGCAATCAAACTCTCTATAAATTTAATTAAACCTTCAATAAAATTTAATTGATGCCATAAACATCTGATTTTGGATTTTTCTTACTCAAATTGAATTTTCTTTATCAACTGGGCTGTCATCAATCAATAAAATATTGTCAAGTTTTAATCTTTGCATTTTTTGACCTCCTCAACTAATTTTTACCTATTTTTTAGGCACGCTGACATCATTTGTTCACTATTTATATTTTTAATAATATTTTTTTCATTTTTTTTATTTTTCATACGGCGGCCCAAAAATAAGTTATGACATTGGTTGATATTAAAAAAACTTTTAATAGTCCCTCCTACTCAGAGTGATTATGTACTGAACTAATATATGCCTTTATAGCTACAAGCTTAAGCAAGCCTTCCACTTTGAACATTTTTTTTTTGTTAATTCTCTTCTGGTAGGCTCTAGTGTTTTCTCTCTTTTTTTTTTAGTAATGATACAAGGAGCTTAGTTGAGCTCTTTTTAACAAGAACTCTAACACTAAAATGAGTAACCATCTTACTATATAAATCAGAGAAACTGAATATGTAGTCGGGTTCCACATTGTGGTATTAGACTCATGCAAACCCAAAAAACATAGTAAGGAGAATCTTGCACATTAAATAGTTGTTTTGTATCATCAATTTAAGACTGCTTCTAATATTCTACACATGCTCTTTAGAGTCAGCGAAACCATCATGGTTGTTTAGATTCATCTTCACGGTGACAAAATATTTGAGAAGAAGAGTATTTAATACATTCTCGCATAATGGAGAATCATCTGGTTAGTGAGCAACATTTTTGTTATCTTCACATCATTGGCGTTTACATTCAGAACCACTCGAGTTGGACTCTATAAAGGAGCGATTGTTATGGTGATGGGTGTGGTCATGATTGGTTGTGGCCTTATCCTTTGACTTATATAGATATGCCTAAAGGGTTATGTTTGTGAATGCTCATGTTGCGATCGATTTCCTAGCATGGTAGAGGTGCGAAGATACTCTTATCAACTTTCCTGCATGTTATTAAGGGTAGTCCATTTTAGAAAGTGAAGTTCTTTATACATAGTGGGAGTAACGACTAGATGTATGGTTCGTGATAGAAAAGGAAAAGCTCTGAGCTGTTGCTGAGTGACCAAAACAATTTCAGTTAGTGCTCTTATTTGTTGAGCAAATTGATGGAGATGGTGGGAGATCAATCTCTATCTCTCTCTCTAGGAGTTTCTATGTTGTTTTCCATGAAAAACTGTAGAACATATTTACGAGATGAGAAAATGAAGAATCTTTTGTTTAGTTTCCTCGTACGTCCCTACTAGTTAACGAAGTAACATTAAAACTTCAAAGGCTTTCCTAGACTTTCTTCAACCAATGCTGGTATGGGTTGTTCGAGATAAGCCGTGACATGCATGCAAAATAAAGTCTTCTATGTATTTTATACGAGTCTTCGATGCTTAAGTAGCTGTAGCAAAGAGTTTAAATAGAAATGGTTAACAAAATCATGTGTTTGTATGTAGCAAGGAGTTGGGTCATCCTGCCTATTTTGCTGGGCAGTAGAGGTATTTAAACACCTCATCCATTGACTTTACCTGTAAAGACAAGATATAGCTCATCCTGTAACGGTAGTGTCGTTCTTATCTTCTGAAGCAAGTAGCTGATATTCGAAGGAAATATTCCTTATTGGCAAGAGAAAATAGTCGTTTGATTGAATGTGTTCTAGCTAGACAAATAAAAACGTATAGCTTAGGAATATTTTAATGCCAAACCAGTGAAGGTAATAGTGACTGACGGGCTGTAATTTTTTTTTTCTATCTCGAGAGAATCAAAGTAATTTTTCCTTATTTACTTAATCCACGAACTCTTTTACTAGACTCCGCGAGTCATAAAAGATTTGCATGCAATCAGGAAGAAGGTTCACACCCAGTAATTCCTATCGGCAGATAGATTTTTTTTCTTTCATGCATGTTGTTCACCGGTAGTTGTAGAGACATAAACCACGCCGGGTGATAAGCAAACCTCTCAATGTTGGTTTACATTCATGAATCAGGAGATTTCATTCGATATTAAAAAATTATTTATTTTTCCAACAATAACCATTTCTGGCCGTATGATTCCTTGGGTAAGACAGTGATTTAACATTAGATACAGATCACCATTTAAAAATTGATTTAGAATAGCAAACTAATTAGTCTACGGATTACAATAGCAACATGAAGAAGAAGCATGTAATTTAATATTCCTCCTAACAACGATATCTGAGGCTGTTTCGTTGAAATCTTGGGATCCCTTGACGCTACCCAGCTTAGCTTAAGCTAACCATGTCCGATATTTGTATATATTTGCAAACTGAATAATTGATTTGTGTATTAAATAAAATAAAATAAAAATTAAATGAAGATAAAGAAACATGTTAAAATATCACATTTGTGGGAAACTCTTCAATTTTTTTATATTTAATTATAAGACAATAAAATTGTTTCTCATTAAGAAAAGTAATTTAAACTCCATTGAAAATCCTTCTTTTTATTAATATAATTGTTTTTTCATTAATTTTTTTTTGTCATGGTTCTTAATTTGATTAAAAAAATAAAATAAATATAGACATTTTATTTTCGTTTAATATTTATTAATGAGCAAATTATTATCAAAATCCTACATATTATACTAATACATTGTTATTTGTAAAATAATCAATAATACCATCATAAATTTTTTTGGAAAAACAACCCTTAAAATCCTATAGTTTGGTTAGTATTTTAAATTACAGTTTGAGTTTGCATTCTGAAATTTATATATGTACTAACATTCACAAAAAAAAATGATTATTTACAAGTTTGCTATTATTTTTATTTAATTACTGCAAATGCCCTTATATTAAATATTAAAATTTTATCATTAAATATAAAAAAATCTAGCCACCACCATCATTCATCAAATCTAAGTCATCTAAACCCAACAATCCTTAAGTGTTTTGGTTTGATTTTTTTCTTTTGATCATGTGGCATAAAAAGTTTGTAAGAATTAGAAATTTGATAATCATGGTGTTTTTTGGCGGGAATCAAAATATATACTATATTTTTGTTCATGATAACTAGTTTTTTTTAGATTAATGTGGGTGTTTAGGTTAATTTATGCACATCTTAACTAATCTCATATACCTTGAAATTAGCAACCATATAAGTCTCTAGTGACTTTAAAATTTGTAAGGTTTGAACTAGTAATATCTAAAAAGTAAATTTAATATTTGACCAGTTAAACTATACCACTCAAGTTATTTTTTAAAGTTGTTAGGTGTTGATTGTGTTGCCTTTTTATTTTTTTTAATACTTTTGTTTAATATTTTTTTTTAGTTTATGTGCATAGAAATTGGAACCAAACACATCAGTATTAATTCTTATATTTGGAAGAACAACTATATAAATATATATGTTGCTTCTTATATGCTGGGTGGTTCCTCTTTAGAAAAGCTTATGTTGTTTCTGTTTTTTTTTCTTTTATCTTTTCTTCGACATCTTCTTTTGTTGTTTGACTAGGGAATATTAAAGTATTCAGGTTTCTTATGTTCTTCAAATTATGCTTCGGTTGAGCAACATGTTAAGAGAAAAAAGGTATCTTATTGCAGAGCGTTTCTTGTTTTTAGCTTTCTTTTTCTATCTTTTCTTTTTTCATTTATTTGATTAGGGGCAACTTTTAAGTTTAAAGTTCTTGGCTTCTTGGAACTGTGCTTGGGTGCTGGAATTCACAGCTAGAAAAGCAAGGAACCTCATTCCTTGTTCAGTAACTATTCTCCCTTATTCTTTCCCAACATTTGCTTTCTATGATTTATGTTCTTAATTGCTTTTATTGTGTTGTTTTCCTAATGAATTTCTCTTTCGATTGCATTGCTTTTTTGTTGTTCGTTGCTGATGATTCCATCTCAAAAAAAAATATTTATCAAGTATGAGTGGATAAAGAAAGGACTTTCTTAGATCTTTATTTCTTTGTTAGATGATGTCATTGATTTGTATAGCGTTGACATTCATTTTTGCTTGCTGTGTTGATTTTAACAGCACACCATTTATACAATTCAAGATTTATTTCTCATAAGCTCAAGAGCCAGTCTGATCTTGGATAATTAAGAAGGAAAAACTCTGTATAACTTGTGAACTGGGTAATCGACCAAATTTCTCCGGGAGTTTCTTCCTAGCTATGGCATACTAGCTGGCTGCACTGTGTCCCCAGCTCGCCTGCCGCTCCTCATACAGTGGAGTAAGTGACACACTGACAGTGATATGAGCTTCCTAATACTTAAAATGGATTAAAAAAACTTCACAAAACTATCCATGGACAAGTGAGAAAGGACAGTGTGAACACAACGGATTCCTCGTCGAGAATCATAACTAACAATTATAAAAATATCGAAGGAAGGGCATGGGCATTTTTCACTGTGAAGCACTCAAACTCTTTTTATAAATAAAATAAACATCTGTAAGTAACATAAGGACGACGACAGCCTTGGAACAATCTGGATCAAAAATTGATAAATTAAACTAATAATTAGTGAATAGAAGACTAGACAGCAATGTGGCATTGTACAAGGTGTAAATGCAATATATTCTCCCATGAGCTCTCTATTTTTTATTTTATCACATGGAAAGAGACCTCTGGTTCCAAGAGATAAAAATCCATTTAATTTTAAATTAGAAAGCTTATTTAATTTGTACAAGTTTGTAAATTACTATTTGATTGTTCCATTATAATTTCATATTTTTATCTCTTTCTCTCTCATAAATTATTTGATGGTTGCAATCAAGCTGACAAACCCAAATTCAAGGGCAAACTATATATATATATATATATATATATATATATGTATCACTTC
>NW_011500048.1:115593-140736 GCF_000495115.2 Populus euphratica | reverse complement strand
ACCAAGGGACCATGAATTTGCAAAGTACAAGCGTTGATGTGTTTATGGTGTAAGTACATGGGCCGATATAAACAACTCAAAAGACTCGAGGGATGAAACGGCTCATGCACCCATTATTTATATCCTTATTAAATGCTATCGTTTTTTGTGCGGCTATACATTTCTAATAAGTACTAGTCGTCTAATCTTGTTTGCGATAGAATTACCATTTTTTATTTTATTTTATGATAAGTTGTATCCTGAAATCAATATGTATATTCATTAAATATACTGTCATCCTCAATAAAACAATATCAACGAACTATATATATATATATATATATATATATATATATGTCCCATTTCTATCTTATGGTTTAAGATTTTTCAATGGTAACCCACAGTTTTTAAAAAGTTTCAAAGTCTCCCTTTACTACTAACTAATTTATAACAAAAAACTAACTTTTTCATATTTTTATTTTATTTTTTCTTACTTTCTGTCATTTATTTTTCTCTCAAGTCCACACGTATGTTATACAAAAAATTAGAAACCTAAAAAAAAAAGAACTCTAAAATCAAATTTAAAACTAGACTATTTAATGGTTAGGAGTAACATTAAAATTTTTAGAAACTTAGAAGGGCAATTTTAAATTATATGGTTAGAGTGGAACATTGATGAATTTCTATGGCAAAATTGATTTTGAACAAATTTTCGAGATAGCATCCATGTTTATAAATCTGATTCATGAACGCCAAATAATTATGAGGCCAGAACCTCTAACACGGAAAACTTGGAGATTTTGAACCATATCCTGCTTTACTGGTAATTCGGCAATGTTTTGAGCAAACCACATCTTTTACTTAGTTGTTCATGTAGAAATTTGCGGGGTGATTTATGATGTGTAAAATAGAGGGAAAGGGTAAAAAAAAATTATGATTCGAAACCTTTTGTTTTTTTTTTTTTTTTTTTTAGATTAACGTGGGTGTCCGGGTCAGCTTGCGCGCACCATGACTAATCCCACGGGCCCTGAAGTTAACGACCATGTAAGTCTCTAGTGGCCATCATATGAGCAACCAAGGACTCGAACCTGAGACCATAGAGGGAGCAAACCCCTTGATCCCAAGTCCTTACCACTTGGCCACCACCTAGATGATTTTTGTTTTGTTTTCTTGATATTGTAGGTTGTTATTTTGAAGTTGCTTAAATTGGTTTATCTTAGGAATGATATTAGATGTTTGGTGAAGTAAAATAGTAAAGTGCAATGTAATGTTGTTGGGAAGTTGCAAATAGTGAGGTTTTATCTACAATCTGTGGATTGATTCTTCGGGCTAAACCTGACAAATAATATATCAAGATTTATTTTTAGATTTTAGCGATCGAAAGAGGTGGTTGCAGCCATGAAGAATGTGATACTAAGCATGGAAGGTTGCTAGGGAAGAAACTAGTTAAGGTTGGCTCACCGGATTATAAAATAGAATCCTAGTCATTGTGAAGCATTTCTGGAAATTATATGCTGCGTAGACTCGAAAAATGCAAGATCGTTGTGGTTGCTGTTGGAACTGTAAAAGTTTAATACAATGCAGAAGAAAATGAGATTGACCAGAATCGTTGGAGGCCTTCCTACTGTCATAGTTTTGGATGTGAAAACCTTGGATTATCAAGCTGTAGTTGATGGTCTCAGCTGGGCAAGCAAATCTCTTTGAAAGAGAGATTCTGACATTGTTTCATCTCACTTAAAATACATGCAATTATTTTACATGTATTGTAAGGATCTGGTGGCGCAGGTTGTGTTCTTCTGCCATCACTGCCCATTCGTTAAACACATGAAGAAGGATACTGAAATCCTCTTGTTTTCTGCTACGGAAAGGACTAGCAATTGTTCCTGTATCTTCAAACTCCGTAGCAACTCGCCCACAGGTCCTAATAAGCCCCATTCATTTAGATTAGAGCTGTTTCGAAGTTGTAGTATGATTTACCCAAAATGGAGTTGTTCTTCACAGGATGGGCAAGAATTGATGGCAGAGGATGCCAGAACATTTAATTACGGTTTCCTTTATTTATACGATGAGTTGTGCTAATGCTTGCCTCAACCTGATCCACACTACTGAAATGTTCTTCTCCTCTCAAGGGAGACAAGAGAAAAAATGAACGTGCAATTACATGAGGAGTTTTAGACATTTGCAATCATAAGAGTGGCAAATTTATTACTTACTACCTACTCAAGGATGCGACGGAGCACTTCTTTTTGGTTATTTATCGCGTTCATTGGCTGTTGATGATGGATGAAAGCAAGCACATAGGATGTAAACAAGTCACATTATTGTTTTGAAACAAATATATTAACCAGTTGTTAATAATTTTAGCGACCAAAATCTGGCAAATGACTGTGTTCTTAGTGGCCAACCAATCATCAGTTAAGAAACACAGGTATATGGTATCTTGTTTTTCTTCTTTGTTATGTGCCTTTAACTTCTCTTTCTGTAATTGAATGCCCAAGTCATTGATTCTTGTTGCCATCAGTGCTGGATGCAGCATAAAGTGCCATCCTGGGCAGGATAATCTTCAATGTTTGGTTCCTTGATCATAATTCACAGGCCTAAATTTTGTTCTCTGGGATGCTGTCTCCTTTCTGACAATTCATGATCACTGTGATATTCATAGCCTATTATCGATTTTTCTACGGCTTCATGAATTTTTTTTTTTTTTAAATTGCTGTTTCTTGTTTGCATCTGTTGTTCTAATTCATCGGTGGAGTCTTCCAAGTGCAGAGGGCAAGGTTTAGTTTAACGTGTGAGTTATTGTATTGGGATATGCATGTAATCTGATATCACGAGTTATGTAGGTTTTACATTCTTGTATTATCTGTTTATTGTTTGAAAAATAGAAAAGAAAAAAACGAAAATGATGTATATTTATTGGAGACAAAGTAATTGAAGAGAAAAAAGAGAGAAGAGAAGATAAGAGAAGAAATGAAGGAAAAGAAAGAGGAAGCTAGGAAGAAAGACAGGATGGAGAGAGGAAAGAACTTGTCAGCAAGTTCTTTTCTTGTTCAGCCATAATTGTCTAACATGTAAAAAAGTTACATATAAATAATTTAAGTAAACCCTTGGTTAAGTGGCTAAGCCAGGAAATTTTAGATAAGAAAACAAATTATTAACAAATATTTAATATTATATAGATATGTTTTATATAAAGAAATCAATTTGAAAATATATATTAATTTATATCAAGCAAAATTAATTTAAGAATACTTTTAAAATAAGATGACTTATATTATAATTGTTCTTTTCAAATTTTTATATTTTAAAACCACTACATAATGACTTTATTATCAATCTAATAGAAGACATATTTCTTAATGTAACCAAACTGTCATTCATCCACTTATCTCCTATCTTATTTCGCAATATACTCTTTACAATACGTATAGCTTTCTCTATTATAGTAGTTGCAACCGGTAAAAGTAATGATAATTTAATAAGCATATATACCAATGAAAATATCAAATTTCTCTTTGTTTTAACTATTTTCTACTCAAGACTAACAATATCTTTAATATTAGAGAACTCATCATTACTACATAAATCAATAATATATGTATCAAGTTGTTCATCAAGTACCATAAGATCTACTATAGAAAATTTATTGGGATAAAAATAAGCAATGGCAATGAGCTTTTCTTTGTTAAAAGCAAAGAAAGAGTTACTTGAGTTTAAACATCCCACATAAAAAAATAACTTTGTACCCATCTAAGTGAAATGATCATCCAACTCATTAAGCTACATTTTAATAATATTGTTAAACAATTTATAACATAAATGGTATAGGTTTGTAATCCATTGTTAAACAATTATATTTTCAAATTATTAGCTTTCTTATATAAATAATTGGAAGCGTTAATATACAAAAATTAGAGCTTAATCAAATTTTTTCAAGATCCAAGTTATTGAATTATGTTTATAAACTTGACAATTACTTTTTTAGTTCCTAATTAATGAATAATGAAATAACAAGTGATTAAGTAATCTTACAATTGCTAACAGAACATGTTGAAACACTCTAGGTCTACATCTTAAAAATAATAAGTCATCTATACAAATTTTGTTTGGAAAACTACTTAGTCTCTTAGCTAAAAAAAATATAAACCCTAAAAATTTGATTTTTGGTAGCTACCCATTAGAACTTAGATCCAAAATTCTCAAACTTTCTTGAAAGAGGTAAAAAATAAAACAACCCCATCTAAATTTGTTATTTAGAGAATTGAAAAAGAAATTAACATTAAAAATTCAAAAATCATAACAATCTTGAAATTCCAAAAAGTAGGTATGGCGTATATATGGTTAATATATATAAATCAAAAAAGAAAAAGCTAAAAACAAAGAGAGACCAACCTCGCTACTAAAAGAAGATGCAAAGAAATTGACATGAAAAAAATAATAACAAGGTAGAAATTATTCAGATATAAACCTACAAGTGTGGTCTTTCTAATTTTTTTTTTTTTTGCAAGATATAAGATGTTATGTTGTTATATTAATATTTTCATATAAAGAAATATTTTGAAAAAACAATATGGTTAAAGGGAGCAATTGCCCCCTCTTGCCTTATGTGACTTCACCCCTACCCTAGGACATACCAATAATTAGGGTTAAAGACCCATTAAAATAACATGTCTAAAAATAACATAAGAATAAGTGTAATAATAAAACTAAATAACATTTCAATAAGTAGACATAGATGTGCTTAATCTACCAAAGAGTGACAAATTGGGCTATCATTTGTCCATATAAATGTGTAATCTGTAGTGCAAGTTTGATGTTCTTACCAACTCTCTCAGGTTTGGAGAAAATTGACCTCGTCGAATATAGCTCTAAATGGTTTCGATAATACTCTTAAATATTAGGATTAAGTTATTGGAATGTTATTTTAGTGTTCCAGGTATAATTTGAATTTAGTTAGCTTACCTAACAAACTAGGAATCATTGATCCTCATTATTCTTAGTAAAAATAACTTGTTTATCTAAAATAGCATCAATATATCCATTGGTGTCGATAACAAGATTTTAAAAAATCACCAGGAATGGATTTGGGTGAAGGACTTTTAAAAGGGTCATTTGAGATGGGTCATTGCCTCTTATATGCAACTAGATTCTCAACATTAAAAGTAAAGCTAATATCAAAGTTAGCTAATAAATCAATAACATAAATATTTAATACAACCTTTTATAACACTTTGAATAGTTTAACACTAAATGCCTATAATTTTTTGTTAGATATAAGATGATATTGTTCATATCTAATCTATATCATGACATAATCTTCATCATTAACCTTATTGTGGTATCCATGTAAATTAGTTTCATGTTTATATTGTATATTTCTTACAGGAATTTGTTTATTGATCTTTTTATAATCTTGAATTCTATATGTAAATAACTTAGCAACCAGACACCCTAACATGAAAAGATATAAGAAGAAATCTATAGGCTTAGTAGGTTTTAATTATGGACAACTTTAAATGGACTCACCTCTATTGACTAAACTATTGTAGTCATACTAGGCTATAAAAAGAAACAAATCACAATTACTATTATGATCACTCACTATATATATCAAAAAGTTATTAAAGTTTTGATTAGCTGCCTTAGTTTAACCATTTTCTTAGAGGTAATAAGAACTAGATAATTTTAACATAATACTACCCGTATGTCAAAGGGTTTTTGAAAAAAAAAACTCATAAACTACACATCTTTATTCGAAACTATAATTTTAGAAAGGCCCTACAACTTTGGCATTCTCATCAAAATAAAGCTTGGAAACTATTAAGACATCTGTTGTCTTGGTGTAAAGAATAAAATGGGTCATCTTGAAAAAACTATCGATAACCACAAATATATAATCGTGCTTCATGGAAGCATAAGCATAAACTATTTATACTTGCATCTTGCTAAGGACAATCAAGTATAGAAACAAAGGAGTAAAACTATGTTTTGTTTTATATGTTTGGCTAGTTGACATGTTCTATATTAACCAACCAATTTGGCTACATATCTCCTTAAATTGAACCCAAAAACTATTATTCCATCTTTTTTATGGCCTTATTTCTCCCAAAATATCCCAAAAGACCTCTTACATGGATCTTCCTAATCAAGACACCATGCACTGATGTTTGCGAAATACAAAACTTGTTATCCTGAAAAATATACCTTTCTTGAAGGTAATATCCATTTATGATATGGAGATGTCCATCTCTCAAGGCTATGTATGGCTCTTTAAACTCTGGACATTATTCATATTCTTCTTTGAGTTTATCAAAACTAGTAATTTGAACACTCATTATAAATAAAAATATAATTTTACAACCCAAAACATCTACTACATTGTTCTCAACTCCACATTTATGTTTCATAACAAACAAATATGCTTGCAAATACTTAACCCAACTATTATACCTATAGTTAATCTTTTTTTAGGAATTGAAGTATCGTATAAAATTCCTTAGTATAAGTTAATTATTTTTGTTTGGCCTCATCAAGTTCTCACTAAAATAAGTTAAAGGGTGACGCTCATGACTAAATACTCTACCATATTTGAATTTTTAATGCATCACATTCTACTTCAAATACTTTAGTAAAGTTAGGGAGTTGTATCACTGGGACATCATCCTTTTCCTTAGCCTTTTCGAATGCTTAACTTTTTATTTTGCTCCATCTAAATTCACATTGCTTCAAATAATTTATGATGAGAGATATGATAATACTAAATCCTTTAATAGAACAACGATAAAAAGTAACAAGCCCATGAAAGTTATGGACTTCATGAATATTCTTAGGCTCGGGTCAGCTCGGATCAATCTATAATCACTTGAACTATATCGGGATCAAAAGTGATTCCTTCACAAGATACTATAAACCCTAAAAACATCACTATGTAAACATTTAAGAGATGTTCGTAAACAAGCTTTCTCTTTTTATGGCAGTGAAAACTTGAATAAGTTTATCAAATTATTGCTATTTGTTTTTGCTATAAATAAGAATTTCACATATAAATCCCTTTTGTAGTAACTCATTGACATTCCTTTACAATTATGCATGTTTAGTAGTTCACTTTGTAGTGTGACAAATTTAACAAATATAACATCAGAGATAAAATAAACAGCAATAAAAAATGAGGAATAAATCTATCATATAAAAAAATTGAAAGAAGATGGAATTGAAAATAAAAACTTTGATTTCATAAATTATTTTAAATAAAATAAATAACAATAAAAATAATAGTAACCAAATCCGATAGATAAAAAAAATAAAACTAAAAAAAGGATAAGAGAAAAATAAATAATAGCCAAAACAATAAGGATAAAACTTGATATGAAAATCAAATTAAATTAAATTTTAAAGGATAAAATTAAAATAAAATAAAATAAAGGATTTAAATTTTATAAGAACAACTACTTTCTTTTATAAAATAAAAAAACATAATTTGTATAAGTCTTAACACCTTTAATTAATATTCAATTTTAATAGAGCCTTGACCAAGAACAATGTTTGATATAATATGAATTCTATAATTATAAAAGTTTTATAATTTTGTTTGCAAAATATTTTTATTTTAAGAACTTTATTTTTATTGTAGATCTATTAATGAAATATTAAATTTATTAATTAAATATTAAATGAATATTAAATATATATAAAATATGTATTAAAATTAAATATATTAACATGAACAAAATTAACATCACATGTAATCAATTAATTAGCTACACAATATATATATATATATATATATATATATATATATATATTAACCCTTTGCATTCAATAACTTGGATTTTTTTTATGGCATAGTTTGTTGGGAGTGGACGTGAAGATGAGGGGTTTATAATGCTTGATCTACAAGGAAGACCGTGTTTATTATACAAAAGCAATTACCACTGGAAGTTTTTGTACAACGATGGGGATAGTCCCCTAACCATTTCAGCTCTTCCTGATTTGTAATTATACAAGGCCCAACGTACGTTTCTTGATTAGGTTTGTACTTTTTTAATTCATGCATCACATTCCCTGTTTCCTTTCATTTCACCTATATATATAAAATAATTCCGTAGTCAGGTGGTTGGTTTGTTAAAATGCTCGAATCATGTTTTCATGTATTTAGGAACAAATAACGTAAATTGGGTGGTATTCTCCTTGGGATGTTTTTGAAAGCCTGAAATAAGATTTGTATGGTCCTGGTTCTTGGACTGTTTCGCATTACAAGATTAATTTGATGGTATAATATCGCTGTGCTGTGCAATTAATGTTGTAAACATACAGCCAGATTTTTTGGTTCCCTTGCTCTTGTCATGCTGCTGTTTAAGGGCAAAATTCTGTTCCTGTTGTTATGTGTCTTGATTCTTTGAATTCTTTTCATGCAGCATGCATTTCATGTTTTCTTTATGAATTTATGAACTTGCATTAGAAATAGTTACACTTTTCAAGCCATAACTGGGTTTAGGACAGTGGTATTAACAGATATTGCAGCAGGTTAAGATATTGCTTACTCGTATGATTGTTGGGAAAAGATATAGCAGACAGTGCGCAAATAAATAAATACGGCTTTGGTTTCTTTAACAGTATTATTGCAGTTTCTGTGTGGCAAACTACACCTTTCATTCGATTTGTAAGTTGGTTGGTTGCTTGCGTTCTTAGCCTTTAGAGCTTGATAGGGTTCTTAAAGCTACTTGTGGGCCTGAGATGGTTTGACATCACATGACTAGAAACAATGTATCCTTTCCAGAACATGGAGCATGAGATCTCTTTATCTTTACCAGGATTGATGTTGGATGGTCTTATAGGGAGTGGTGGTCCTTCCGCATCTCCATAATATCAAGATTTATTTTAACAAATGCCAACCAAGATTTTGTCACTGCAATGGCTTTTCCGTGGCCAGCTCCCTGCAGACAACCCAGTAGGATCAAAAGCTAAATGTCCTTTTACGTTGGTCCCAATTTGAAAGCTGCCTTTGATAACAAGGCCATGCTGATTGATTTATTTGGACTGTAGCACTTTGAATTATTGTTTGCTTTCTGTGACCTGTTGTCCATGGAAACGGCTTTCTGGTACTAAGATAGACAGTCTGGGGGCATTTCAGTTTCTTGAAACGTATTAGGGAAAAAAGAATAAGATAGACTGCACCATTTTGGGTAGGATTAAGGTCTGGTTGATTCAGATAATTTTGTTTATTTTTCGCTTGAGTGGAATCTAGGCCACTACCCTCTTGGCATTTTGGTTTCCTTGGTGGTGGGGCATATGCATATCTTAGCAGTTTTGTATGTTCCGACTGGGAGGAAAGCCGTATATAGAATAGCTGTTTGAATATGAAATGCCTGTCTGAAATTTTTTATGTTCTTGAAAGGATGTATCGGTGTCATTTTTTCTTTCATTTTTGACTACAGGATGGCAGCAGAGCAGCCAAAATGCGAAACATTATCCTCTGCACTGTAAACTAACTCATTGCCTTGTCTTTGCTTTAGAGAGAGAACGGTATGAACAAGGATTGCACCCACTAGTTGACCGAAGGTCCGAACCCAAACTTAAACAAGGTAAAAGAAACAGGATCTGTAGCCATGGTGCTATTCCATATATCAATCTATACAAATTATTTTGTTTTTTTCGAAAAATAATCAATGAACTAAATGCAAGATTTTATAGAAGGAAGGATTTAGGAAGGTGATCTAATTAGAGGTTCAGATGATCTAGAGAAACTAGAAGAGTGAACTGCTGCTTTTGGATTGGTAGCTGCTTCCTTGCCACGATATTTTGGTTTCTCTGAATATTCATTTTCATGTCTAATCTCCTTCAGCATTGCTATTACATCTTTCATGGTGGGCCGTTCTCCTGGGGAAGGGTTCACACACAGGTGGGCCACCCCAATCACCTGAAGCATTTCTTGGAGCTGTGTACCTGATCGCAAAAGTAGTTGTGGATCTATAATTGATGTCAATTCTGTTCTTCTTTCTCGAATTGCCTTGCTAACCCATGTGACAATGTGGACACCTTCAGGGATCCGGTTATCAGTAGGTTCTTTCCCTGTTAAGACCTCTAGGAGCACTACACCATAGCTGTATACATCACTTTTCTCTGTTATTCTGAAACTGTATCCATATTCTGCATTGTAATATTGAGGGATGGTTATGATTGGGACTTGAAATAAACTAGCGGTCAGAGTCATTGAATGCAGTGCAAATTCAGAACTGATTTAACATATGAGCGCTAGCAAATATGAGCCGAGTGGATGGTCCCAATTATATTTTCCCAGTTCAAAAGAAAACCATTACCCAAATTGATGCAAGAATTCTTCTAACGAAATCGTTAGTTTTTCTTTGTTTAGGAAAAAAAATAATACGAAGGTTGCAGATGTTACTAGCCGTGTATGAATTGTTCTGTGAAGAAATGTTGAAAATGTCAATCAAATAAATTACTAAAACCTGCAAGTGCTTGTTCTACTAACCTGGGGCAATGTACCCATAAGAACCTGCAACTGTATTAGAAACTCTTGAACATTCTGCAGAATCAACAAGCTTTGCCAGCCCGAAATCTGCAAGAAAAGCTTCAAACTGAGGTCCAATCAAGATGTTATTAGCCTTGATGTCACGATGTACGATTGGAGGAATACAATCATGATGAAGATAAGCCAAGCCATGAGCTGCCCCCAGTATTATGTTGTATCTTGTATCCCAATCCAAGAATACATTTTTCTCATGGAGCAATTCAGCCAAACTCCCATTGCTGATGTAGTCAAATAAGAGCAACCTGGTTTTTCCGTTGTTACAGCATCCAAGAAGCCTCACTATATTTTTATGCCTTATTGATCCAAGAGCTCTAACCTCGGCAGAAAACAAATCTCTTTCTGGAACTTCCCCATTCTTCAGCGGCCACAACCTTTTCACTGCAATGACCTGTTTCATTGGAGTCTCGACACGATAAACAATGCCTGAAACACCTTTCCCAACAATGTTTGAATCTGAGAGCTTTGTCAAAATATCATTTACCGAGAAGTTAAGCTTTTGAAATGGGGTGAAATCCCACTCCAAGATGTCTTCATCTTTCCTTCCAAAAGAAGCTCCACGGGTTCTGATAAACAGAAGTCCCCCAAGAAGCACAATCAACAAGGTAACAGTTACACTGAGAAGAGTGCACGCGACTAGGTTTCTGGTGTTCTTGCCATGGTGATTTCCATCCATGTGACACTTGTTTCTGTTAACGCAGAGCTCTTGATTGCCAGCATATACAGAGGCAGGGAGATCATGGAAGAACTTGGTATCAGGAAGCAGCCCTGAAAAGTTGTTGTACGAGACATTGAGAGAAACAAGATTGTCAAGACTGCCTAAGACTGTCAGCGTTCCTGTGAGCATGTTGTGCGAGAGATCTAGGTTGGCAAGATTTGAGAGATTCGCGAAGCTTTCAGGAATAGAGCCCGTTAGAGAATTCCTACTCAAATTCAAGAGGATGTCTAGTCCTTGCAATCGACCTATCTCATCTGGGATTGAACCAGTGAGCCTGTTGCTGCTCATATCTAACAGCTGCAGATCCCTACACAGGCCAAGGGACTTCGGAATAGAACCAGTAATGTAGTTTTCGTTAATTACCAGTTTGTTTAAGGATGTAAGCATGCCCAAGTTCTCAGGTACCGAGCCTACTATAGAGTTCTTGGAAAGGTCTAAAACGTTTAGACTAACAAGAAACTCGACAGATGTGGGAATGGTTCCATGGAGCCTATTGTTGTGCAAATCAACCATTTCTAGTTGAGTGCAGTTGCCAATCTCTGGAGGTATTTCTCCAGTAAATTGATTATCTGACAATTCGAGGAAGCTCAATCTATGTAAGAGACCTATTTCTGGGGGAAGTTGACCAGTAAAGTTGTTTGATCCTAATCGTAAACGGATCAAACCAATGCAATTACCAATATCTGGAGGAATTTCACCTGAAAATCCATTTGATATCAGCAGTAATTGAGTTAAGTTCTTGAGATGGAACAGAGAGTGTGGGATTGAACCAGTAAGGAAATTGTGCGAAAGATCCAATGCTTGAAGTTTCTCACATCTGGCTAGTTCAGCAGGTATGCTTCCATGGAGCTGGTTCTGCCATGCAAAAAACAGCGAAAGCTCCTTCAGCTGCCCGATGGCTGGTGGAATCTCACCGGTGAATCTGTTGTTATCCAGCTCAAGCTGCTTCAGGCCAAAATAATTGCCAACAAAAAGCGGGATTTCTCCTGAAAGGTAATTCTCTGATAAAAGAAGCTCCTCCAATGCAACCAAATTGGCAAGAGACCCAGGAATCTGACCACTTAGAAAATTCATCGAGAGATCAATAACTTCCAAAGACAAACAATTGCCTAGAGCATCTGGAATGCTCCCAGTTAGATTGTTCTGCCATAACAACAACTTCTTGAGATTTGTCAACGAAGCCAATTCATCAGGAACTCTGCCTGAAAGTTGGTTTTCGTACAGATAAAGATGCTCTAACGCTGAGCAGTTGCCAATTTCTGCTGGAATGCTGCCTGTAAGATTAGCTGTGTAAACCGAAAGAGTCTCAAGATGCTTCAATTCCCCTAAACTACTTGGAATCTCTCCTGAAATCCCAGTATCTGCAAGACCCAAAAAGAGTAGCCCTTTGCAGTTGGATATCTGCATTGGAATTTGTCCATAAATTCCTGGGTTACCGCCCGCACGAAAGGTCTCCAAAGCTAACAACTGTCCTATTTCTGCAGGAATCTTTCCGGAGAGCTGGTTGTCAAAGAGTTCCAGCTGTCTAAGCCTTGAACAATTTCCTATTTCTTTTGGAATCTCACCATGCAATGAATTTGTATTTAGTGCAAGTAACTGCAATTGAGATAGTCTGCCAACTTCTGCTGGGATGTTTCCAGTCAAAGAATTGAAACTGAGATCTAAGGTGTTCAGTGACGACAGGTTTCCTATCGACCGAGGAATTTCTCCTGTAAGATTTCCATTTGAAAGGACGAGAGTTGTGAGATGGTTAAAGGAGAGAAGCTGGGTAGGGAAGCCGGTTGGAAGGTTGATAGAGGTGATTATTATTTCTGAGACAAAACCATTGCTAGAACATCTAACGTAATCCCATTTGCATGGATTTTGGTGGCTTGGATCCCATGTTGAGAAGAAAGTAGATGAGAAAGAAGAGTTAAAGGTTGAAAGCCATGAAAGGAGAGAGTGGCCTTCTTGGTTCAAGGCAGAGATGGCTGGAAAGATAGAGATGTTGAGAAACAAGAGAAAAATTGTGATAGCATTGCTTGACATCATGCGGTCGGTTCTCTCTACAACTGTGCTATCTCATTTAATTATAGCACACCAGTCTCTCAAATTTCTGTTTGTGTTCTTTTATGACAGTCGAATATTGAAATGCCTCTACTTTATTCCACATTTACTGACGTAATAGACTACTATCTGCCGACTAGAAATCCTCTACTGTTATGTGGATAACTCCACTTGTTTGTAATTTTGTATTGGAGTAGCTAGATGGGTACCGATACAGTATAATTCTAGCTTGCATATAGAGATGTTTTGGGCTTTGATACTTGTCTTCCTTCAAAATTTTATTATGTTACCCTTCTTCTGATGTGCATATGAGTTTATGTGCTGTTTCTCGGGCCAAACCGATGGTAACGTTGACAGATTTACTTGCCATGCTGCAGTATATTTAGTATTGATGTGATACTACTGCTGTAAGTTTTTGAGTTTAAATGGATGTCCATTGATATGCAAAAGCTTTCATAGATTGAAATCTGAAACACCAATTAGATGTGAAATGTGTGAAAAGCTTGGGAACAAGATTGGATTTGAGACTGTTCATGTTTTCTTTTGTAAGATTGTGGTAATTTGGTTCCATGATTCTAGCTAGTTAGCTATATGACAAGAAGACGCTAAAAAAGAAATCTCTCTATCGAAACATGCTCAACAGATAAATTTCAGTAGTGAAAATGATGTTGTTGTATTATATATGCACTCATATTCTCTCAAGTTTCTGTCAGAAATTATTGTGAAAATAACTTATAAATTAAATAAGACATTTTTTTATTATTAAGACTGCATAACAGTAGTGTGGCAGATCATCTTGCTTGCACGTACCAAGATGTTAATGCATCGGGACCGATTATGATCCAGACGTAGGCCAAGGGATGAGGTTCATATTTCAAAAAGAAGTGTTACGCTGTGATGTCTGTTAATATTTCTTCTTACGTGCAGCATAAACGTCCAATATCATTTTCTTTTCTTTTCTTTTTTTCATTTTCAGTGGTTCTCATACAATGATTGTTCATCCTCTTGAGTTAAGATGCCCTACAATCCAGAGGCTGAAAAGGACAAGCACCAAAAAGGAGGTGGACACCACAACCTGTTCTGAAATATAATCAGGGTAAGCTCTCCTAATCAGTTTGTATGGGATTAAAAGAAAAGAAAGGAAAAGGTGTTTCTCTATCATGCTAGCAAATGATCCTTCTCCAAAGAGATAATAGGAAAGATCCTTGCCTCGTTTAGAGACAACCTATGTCTCCTCCATGCATGAACCTGCTCACGGAACACAATGAAAAAGTAACACAACTTTAATGTCCTCCTTTTCTTTGTATTCGTGCACAACTTTAATGTCCTCCTTTTCTTTGTACCCTCCTTCGGTAGTACAATATTGGCAACTTTATTCCTCCCTCGTTCGTTAATTAGTTTTTAACTAGTAATTTAACCCCAACCGCAGGTTGCATAATTGTTTTTGGCAAAACAAATGAATATATAAGTTTTATTTTTATATTTTTTACAAAATAAATCCTAATTAAAAATTATAAATTAAAAATCTTATATATGCATTTAATTAAATAAATTAAAAACTAAATGTGTCAATAATTACAAAAAAAAAGTATTAGTACATTTATTCAATTACTTTATTGTGGGTCAAATATTTTCTTAATGTAAAATAATGAATATGCAGGTGTTATCAACGTGTATTTTGGCATCAAGTTAAAAAAAATAACCATAAATCATAACGTTAATAGTTATATATAATAAAATGAATTGAAGAACTCATACATTAATAAAAACATGTAAATTCTCAAGTTAATTTATTTTTCAATACAAAATGAAACAATATTGCAATTGTTATATTAAAATATCATTTTCTTTTAGTCTTTTTATAGAATTTAGAAAAATATTAAGAAAAAAAGAAAAAAATTACAAAAACAAACAAAAGAATAAAAATAACAACAACAAAAAAAGGTATAAATAAATCAAGTATAGAGTAATAAATATTCTAAATGTAAAGAAAAAAATTCTCTAAAACGTTATAAAGAAAAAAAAGGGAAAACTAAAAAAAATTACAAATTAATGAAGATAAAAATTAAAAAATTGATAAATAAGTAAAGTGTAAAGTGATAAATATATTAAGTATAAAAAAAATCTAAGCAAATTTTCTTATAAAAAACAAAAAACAATTATAGGTTTGTGACGTGACAGTACTCATTATAATAAAAACTTAGAAAAATTTCAATTAAAAAAAATCATTCTTTTAGTATATGTATAATTTATAATTTTAATTTTAATATACGGTTTTAATGCTTTTGTGCTGACAAATTTTCTTTAATCTTGGATATAATGTTTTACACTCCATTTTACATGTTAGTACCTTGTTTAATTCAATCGAAATTTTAAATATTTACAATGTGCTTATTTGAAAATTGTTTTGAATTCAATTACAAGATTAAGTATTTTACTTCAAATTCATAAACATGCATACAATCTAATTTGATTATCGTACTTTTAAGTAGTGCCATATATTTTAATTTAACAAATTAAATTTAAAATAAACAATTACAATCCATGTAAGTCCAACACCGCCACGACTTACCCTACTGTCCAAGGGGACACTGTCATTGTCGAGCAGACAAAGACTTGACACATATGTAAAAGGCACAAAGGAGAGCAAGAAAGCAATTGCTGTAGTTAGCAGCCTGTGGCCCCAAAAAGAGATAATTTCATAAATTCCATATTATGGTATGTTTCCACGTATTTACGCATAATCACATAATTATGATGAGACAATCAATAATTATAATATGATCACTTTCAACTTGCACACCTTAATTAAAATAATAGTCACTTCATGCACATAATTTTATAAAAAATAACAACCTAGAATTTTAACAATTACCTTTAAAGGATGCATCTTCTTTAAAAATTTAATCTTCTTTAAAAGTTTAAGAACCTAGGGAATAATTTAACTCATTAGCTTTTTACAAAGTAAAAGAACCTAAACAAAAGGGAAAAGTGCAAAAACCAAGTAAATCTAAAGATAAATAAGTTCAAAAACATAGAAAAATAAGATAAAAGAAGTTCTACATATAAAATTAATTATGTTAATTATCAGAATTAATTCTTGCTATTTAAAAATATATATTTATCCATTTAAATTATTTTAATGTAAACTCAAATTTAGACCCAAGCTCCATGCTTTTACTAGAAAATGTATGTGGCTTGAACTTGAAGTTCACTTTGCTTGAAGCTTTGTTTAAAAAAAAGCTTAGGTAATTAACATAGATGAAGCACAATAAGACAACAAAAAGCATATAAAGATAAAAATAGATTGAAATAAGATTAAAACATAAAGAATATGAAAAACCTTATATTATTTCTTGAAAATTAAAATGACCTATTTTACCTTTTAAAAAGGTTTAGAATGCCTTTTATAAGCTAGAAAAATCAAATAATAACAACAAACAAAATCAAAATCCTAAAACATAAAACATAAAGGAAATAACATAAAATCCAAAAATAAACAATAAATCTAGCAAAATTAACCTAAACAATAACTTTTAAGCCTAATTTCAAGAGATTTAATGGTTCAATAACCAACTTTGTGGGTTTCATAGAAAAATAGATTTTTTATAACCTCTTATAAAAATCTAAATCTAATCCAAGAGTCGGACATCTTATTATCACTATTTTATATTGTTATCCTAGTCTAGTATGATTAAGCTATTCTTTGGAATTAGACTTATTACATTAGTCTATGAAAATATCTATTAGGCCATTAACATAGATGTTTGGGGCAAATCTATATATAACTATTTAAAATCATAATCAATGTTAATCAATGGTTGATTGAGATCAATTTCTTATTAATCTATAATTTTTTCAAATAAATTAATGTTCCATGTTAAAGTATTTTTGTTAAAGAATAATTTCTAATAAAATCTCAACTTGAAAAGTGAGTGGGTCTCACTTTTAATTTGATTTCAAATATATTTATTAACTATGTTCTTAAAATACATTTCTAATATACTTTATTTGTTTTCAATAGATTAGAATGTTTTTTTCAAATAAAATAATAGTTGTAGGATATACTTTGATAGTTTGTCTGCCATTTGTTAAGTCACAGGTCACCCTTTTTGGTAAATTTTAAATAAGAAATGTCTTTCCAATAAAATTTATCAATTTTTAATTATTTCATCATTTTTCATCATTTTTAATATAGTACACCAAGCTAAGTTATAAATAGTTAGAAAATCATCCAATAAATAAATAATATAAAAAGTGAGGAACAATTATACAGTTAGGGAAAATTGGAAAAATAATTGAGTTTCACAAATCGATTAAGTTAGGGAAGTTTGTAAAAAAAAATCCAGGAATAGTT
The DNA here is from genome assembly GCF_000495115.2 of Populus euphratica. Taxonomy (NCBI): domain Eukaryota; kingdom Viridiplantae; phylum Streptophyta; class Magnoliopsida; order Malpighiales; family Salicaceae; genus Populus; species Populus euphratica. The sequence continues at coordinate 123,090 of NW_011500048.1, read as the reverse complement.
CAGTTACAATTGAGGACTCGGTGAAGAGAAATTGAAGAAAAGAGCTTAATTTGGCTAAGATTTGAAAAATTAAAGAACTAAAGGTTAACTTGAAATAAATGGCCAAATTAAAAAACTCAATTAGAGGCTTCATTGAAGAAGAAATCAAAATTGGGAGTCAAATTAGCCGAAAACACAAAATGTTAAAAACTAAATCAAACTGTAAAAAGCGACCATATATAAGGTTCAAAAGTGGGTTAGCCGATGGTTTAATTGAAAGAAATATATAAAAAAAGGCCAAATTATGCTAAATTGAAAGTATACATAACCAATGATTAAAACCAAAATAGTGCCTAAATTAAAAGAATAAATTGAGTTCTAACATTTATGAAATAACATTATTTTGGTAATCATATAACTATGATTGCAATTGTAAACAACTTGTTGTTCCGCTTTAAATGAAACAACATGTCATAGAAAACCTAAACCAACATGTCATTCCAAGTTAAATGAAATGACATGTCATTAAATTATTATTTTTCGAAAATATATTTGAATCCTATTATCTTAACATGAATTTCCATCTTCAACATCAATTTTAGATTATGATTGATCTTTTAACAATATAAAAACATGTGATTTTATTTCACTAACATACCAATTATGATTAAGATACAAAAACAATCTTGTTTTTATCCTTTGAGTCGATACAAGATCAGAGCTAAATACATACTCATAGTCAACCCTAATAATCCTAGAAATTCAACCCTTTTCAATCCATTTTAAGCTTTTCTATCCTAGCTCATCACCTCAACAACCCTCGAATTCTCACCTCTAAATACCCTTTCTCTTGCTAGAAAGAGACATACAAACATAGGGAGAAAAAACTAAAAAGAAACATAAAGAGAAAGGTTATAAAAGAGAAAAACTTGGTAAAAAAAAGTTTGAAAAAAGTTTAGTTGAACTATGGAAAAATAAGATGAGAAGGCTTGTTTTTTAGGTTGTCAATGGTGAAAAAAAATCAAAGATTATTGTGACATCTAATTCTATATATGATCTAGTTCTACCAAGATCACATTATGATGATATCGCATATTGGTTACTATAATGATGCTTTGAAATTTCTTATGAAGGCATTATCATGACCCTTTATTTTTTATGATTATAGTAGTTCATGTTACTGTTAGGTTTCTATAAAATGAATAAGATCATACTATAAGTTTTGAATCCAAAAGATGCAGAATCTCATTGAAATTGAATTCTTGATATGTTGATCCATGGTTAGTTGAATTTTGATTTGAATTTTGTTAGCAATCTATTTAAAGTTAATAGTTCATATAAGTTACATATTGGAAAGTCTAAGAGTTCATTCAATTATCAAATTTTGGTTCATTTAAGCTATAGGATTTGCAAGTGTATAAAATTTATTGAATCCTAGTTTTATAGTTGCAAATTTTCTATAATAATTTTAATTGTATTTTTTTAGCTTAGTTTGCAATCTCTTTCAAAATTACTGTCAATTTCTAATTCATATAAGTTGTAATATTTATAGGTCCATAAGATTATTTCAAGTTAATGTCAAAATCATGATTTCATCAAGTCTTGTTTCTGATAGTTATAGGATTTATAGATTAATGGGTTATTTCAAATTAATACCAAATCCATGATTTTATTTAATCTCTCTCAAGCCACTGTCAATTTCTTGTTCATGTTATTCCACGAGTTCATTCAATCCTGTTTTGTTGCTGTAAATTCTTATTAATGGTTTGATTCAATTTATTTAGGCATAAAATAGCTAAGTTTTTATGGTTTAATTTACATTTTCTCCCTAGCTTTTTATTTGTTAATGAATCACGTGATTAAACTTAAAAGAGATCATAAAAACCATAGCAAATAATCATAAAACTATATTGCACGATCAGTTACACTAGTGATATCAAAGATTAAGCAACAACCTTTGTAAGCTAAACTAGCTTTCAATCACTATTATTAATTTTTCTAAACTAATACCAAAATCTAGTTCAAAGTTATCAAATATTAAGCAAGCGAAAAATCATCTAAAATGTGCCTAGAAACTACTCATATAAAACTAGAAAAATCTACTCATCTACCAATTTAGAACTTAAAAACCTCATGACTACCTAATAAACACATAAATAATCTTTTTGTTTCGTATCAAACAAACATTTAACAACACACAACTAATACTCACAGTTTCTCCACCATGAAAACCATAAAAAATCCAATCTAAATTACCCTCCTCATCAATTCACTCATCAATAATTCATCCATAAACAAAATCTTCACTAAATCATAACCCTTAACATTGTCAAGTATAGCTATGAAAACCCTAAAACTAAAATTCCTATCCTCCTATAATTGTAGACTAATATCAAACCTCAAATCATTTTTGAATTCATCTAGAAACTAAAATGTCTATCTTCTGTATATGGCATGTAGCAAAAATGTTAGCCTTGTATATATATCGGCGGTATTTAAAGAAAAAAAAGTATAAATATCAACCATAATATATTCTAGAAATCTGATTGTATATATAATACATTAATTATTTCATATCTTATTTTAAAACATTTATATTTTTTTGAGAATTGTTTTGTTTAGAATGAGAAAATAATCCTTCTTTTGGTAAAATGTTGGAATCAAGTACTAGAATCCAATGGGCTCTAAGCTATAATTGACACTTAATTTAAAAAATATAAATGATACATGGGCCACCTTAAAAATATTTTTTATCATTCTTTCATTTGGCTTGTATGACAACATTTCAAAAGTGATAATATATTTATAGAGTTCAAAATATCTAGGAAGTGAAAACACTCATTCTTAAATAATAATAAAAATATAATACATGAATCATAGTTGTCACTTTTTTATAATCAAGTACTTCCTTCCATGAATTACAATTTATTATATCCTCAAAATAAGCGTTTAATGAGCAAAAAAAACTTTATGAATGAACTTCCAATAAATCCTTTAGGTCCAACTTTATATATCCTAAAAAATATAAAAAATAATACTTTATGTGCATAAGACATCTCTTCAATCTTTAAGAATAACCAAAAAAAAAAAAAATCTAGATAAGTAATTAAAAGAAAATGAATTCATACATCAAATGAAATAGCTAGACACATACGATCCACATGATCTCTATATTGTTTTGCCAACAATGCTTTAGTCATAAGATCCACAATCATTAGCTCAATGCTTATGTGCTCATTAAACACTTTTTATTCATTTACTTTCTTTATCATAATTAGATACTTTATGTCAATATACTTGTTTCAGCTTCCACTATTATTATTCTTAAACAAAAAAACTGTAATTAAATTATCATAATACATTTTTACTAGTCTTGATATGAAATCAGAAACATTAGGACTAGAAATAAAATTACTTAACCAGGTCGCCTATGCTGTTGCTTCATAGCATACATTGAATTTTTCTTCCATAATAGATAAAGCAACAATAGTTTTCTTAGTACTTCTCCAATATACAACTCCTCCATCAAGAAACAAAAATGTATTCTAAAGTAGATTTTCTTATGTCTATGTATCTAACAAAATCTGAGTCTGAACAATCAATCACCTCAAGGTGATCAATATGTTTGTAAGTCAACTTGTAATTATTGGTTTCTTGAAGGTACCTAATGACTTTCTTATTAGCTTTTTAATAGTCTATTTTAGGATTGCTTTAAAACCTTTACATCTTTCCTTACAACAAATGTTAAGTCAGGTTTTATACGAACTTATGCATACATCAAACTATCAATTGCATATCCATATGAAATGTTTCTCATTTTTTCATTTTTCAATGCATTTTATAGGCAATGATTCTAGTTGAATTTGTTCTCTTTGACAATGAGTGTTACTAAAGGTGTATAATTTAACATTCTGAATTTTTTCAAAAAAATTTCAATATAAATCTTTTAAGAAAATCCTAATATCCTTTAAGACTTTTTTATTTAAATCTTTATACCAATGACATAAAAGGCTTCACCCAAATTCTTTATATCAAAGTTTTGAGAAAGAAATTATTTTATTTCATGTGACAAACCCAATGCATTACTTGTCAGCAAAATATCATCTACATATAGGACAAGAGTGATTGATTCACTCTCCTTAACCTTAAGGTATATACATTGATCAACAATGTTCTTAATAAAATTGTATGAGACTAAAACATTGTGAAATTTAATATACCACTGTTAGGAGGTATGTTTTAGTTAATATATAGATTTATTTAGCATATACAATAAGTGGCTATTTGTGTCATCTTAAAAACCTTGGGGCTGATTCATATATACCTCTTCATCTAAATTTTCATTTAAGAATTTTGTTTTCACATTCATATGATGTAGTTCAAAATTAAATTGAGCTACCAATGCCATTATTATTCTAATAAATCCTTTTTAAGAACTAGACAGAAGGTTTCATGGTAGTATATCGCTCTCTTTTTAGTATAATCCTTAGCTACAAGTCTAGCTTTATATTTTTAGATACTACTATAAGCAACTTTTTTGGTTTTATACACCTATTTATAACCAATGACTTTAGATCCTTAGGATAATTTGATGATGTCTCATACTTGATTTTTAGATATAGACTCCATTTTTTTTCATGGAAATATACTATAAACAAAAAATCCCCATTTATGGCTTGTGAAATAAATTTAGATAATCTTTAGGTCCAACATGAAAGTTAGACCCTTAAAGGTACACATTATAGTCATTAGAAATTATTAGTCTTCTTGTACATGAAAATATCTTTAATTTAATTTTCTCATGCGGGCTTACTTCATCAAGAGCTAGTTCTCTTGAACTAATTGCCTTCAAATTGGTTGTTATTCAAAATCATCTAAATCATTTTCTTGAAAAATAACTGGTTATCTTTTATATTTATGTAACTCAATTAAATCTTGTGTTTCCTTAAATTTTATATTTGTGTAACTCTATTATTCTTGTACTTTAAGAAAAAAAATAAAACATATATCCTTTAGAATTCACTGTATAACTAATGAGCTATCTATTGGTTTTCGTTAGATTGAATTTCTTAAATTAAAGATTATAAATCTTTACCTTAACAAGACAACCCTATAGATGTGTATGATTTAAACTAAACTTTCATCCATTCTATTACTCAAAAGGTTTTTTAGATGTAGCTTTTTAGGAAACCTTAGTTAAAATATACATTACAGTCTTTAGTGCTTTATACGATAATGATAATGGTACATTAAAATTACTAATTATACTCCTTACCATGTCCATAAGTGTACGGTTCTTTCTTTTGGCCACTTCATTTTGTTATGGTGTGCCAAACATTGCATATCATGCAATAATGCCATTTAAAAAAAAAACCTTTACAAATAGACTCAACATTTATCATTTTCTATATATGTACTATAATACTCTTCACTTCTATTTGACTTTACAATTTTTATAGTCTTTTCCTTTTGTTTCTTTATCTTGGCCTTATAAATCTTAAAAACATCAAATGATTTAGCCTTATCAAATAAAAATATATAAATCTAGAATAGTCATAAATAAATTATATAAAATATCTCTGACCATTTAAACATGTAGTGTTAATGGTCCACATATATCAACATATATGATTTCTAAAATTTCTAAGCTTTTTGAGCCTTTTTAGTGGTCTTATTAGTTTGCTTTGCTTTTAGACAATCTACATAAGTTTCAAAATTAGTAAAACTAAGAGTATTTAAAACTTGACAATTTACTATTCTTTTAATTCTTTCAATGGAGATGTGACCTAATCTCTTATATCAACTTGTATGATTTCTAAGATTTCTAAGCTCTTTAAGGCTTTTTTAGTGGTTTTGTTAGTTTGCGTTACTTTTAAATAAACTACATAAGTTCAAAAATTAGTAAAGTCAAAAGAATTTAAAACTTTATCATTCACTATTCTTTTAATTCTTTTAATGGAGATGTGAACTAATCTCTTATGCCATAACATAAAGAAATTCTCATCAATCTTGCTCTTTTTAATACCATAATAAACATGCATTGTTAAATAGTTGAGTTCAAAAGAAGGCTCTATAACAATTTTATATAAACCATCAATTAATGTTCTCCTACTCATAGAAAATTTATTTTTTAAAATGTTAAAAATGTTTCCATCATAGAAAAATCCAAAACCAACACTAAAGGGTTTAGAACCTAAAATAATTTTTTTAGAAAATGGTGGAAAATAAAAGAAAATTTTCAAATTCAAAGTAAGTCTAAATTTTAAAACTAATCTAAAAATCCCTATAACATTAACTTTGTAGCTTATTTGGTTTCTTGAGTAGATGCCTCCTTTATTTCCTTCAGCCTTTTTAAACACATAAAGCTTTACGTGCTATTAACAATATAGTTTATAAAACTATAATCATTCCATCATGTATTATAGGAGCATTAATACTATTAACAATATAGATTAATGACATATTAAAAAGATAAATTTATCTTCTTCTATTTTTTGAGCCATTTCTGATACTTAGGGCAATCTTTCTTAACATATTTATTTTCTTGTAGAAGAAGCATTAGTTATTTTTTCTATGTTGCTATATAAGCATATTTTTATGCTTGTTCGTTTTAAGGACCATTTTACCCTTCTTAGTATTTTCTTGTAAAACCAAATAAGACTTTCAAGTTTCTCACACATGGTAAATAACTTATTATCTAAACATATTTTCAAATGTGCGATATAAAAAATCTTAAATGAACCTTATTCTATAAGGTGAGAGTTCAAGATGAAATGAATGAAAAACGACATGGAAATCTCAAGCTTCAAGGACTTCAATTAAGCAACAGTATTTTAATTTCCATAATGGGTTTGTGAACACTTTTATAATAGTCGAATAATATTTCTGAAAGTTTCTTTATTAAATTATTAATGTCTTATTAGAATAATTAAATTCTTCAATTTCTTCACAACCTTCAAAAAAATCTTTTATCTTAGAGCATGCAGAAATGAAACCTCTAATATTTTTACTTATCCATTGAGAGATATCCCGTCGTTCAAAGTTCACCTTTTTTGTTTGGTCATTGATGCTATTTTTTTTTTATTTTTTCTAGACAGCCTACCTTGCAAGGCATTGTTGAGCTTGCTGGAGGGGAGAATGGCTGTATCCGTCTGCTGCACCACTTCCTTATAATTCTCCTGGTAGCAGAGATGTTGTTCATCTCCCTATAGCGAGAGAGATCCATGGCTAGATAGTGTGGTGGCAAGGCTTTTTTTCTCTTCAAATTTTTAGCCCTCATCTCTTTTTCTTCTTCTCTATTTATAGCCTAAGACTTTTTCACTTTTATTTTTATATTTTGATATTTTTAAAAAACAACATTAACATCAATTTGATAAAAAAAGTATTCATGAAATATGAAATGAATGCAAATACATTGAAAACATATTTATTTGAATTTTAATTTTTTTTAAGACATTAACAAAAGAAAATAAATTTAAAATTGCAAAATAGTGTGTGAATATCTGAAAATACTCTCTC